>NW_027417911.1:0-173950 GCF_009905375.1 Apium graveolens | reverse complement strand
TGGATAGGTTATTAACTTCTAAGGGTTCCTGTAACAACAATTCATGGGTTGCCTCCCACGCAGCGCTTCTTTTTCGTCATTAGCTTGACGTTCGTACCTTCTCAAGTAGTCAACAAAATGGCACTAACCACTCTCGGTTTGCCATGTCCCCATAGTAGTGCTTCAACCGCTGACCGTTAACCTTGAATGCTTGGTCCGATCATTCTCAAAAATTTCCACCGCTCCATGTGGAAACACAGTTTTGACAATAAAAGGTCCAGACCACCTTGATTTCAACTTCCCAGGAAAAAGTCGGAGCCGAGAGTTGAATAAGAACTTGTTGCCCTGGCACAAATAACTTAGGATGTAGCTTCCTATCGTGCCACCTCTTCACCTTTTCCTTATACATTTTGTTATTCTCGTACGCTTGAAGTCGAAATTCATCAAGTTCATTAAGCTGAAGCATTCTTTTCTTACCAGCTGCATCTAAATCCAGGTTCAATTCTTCAATGCCCAGTAGGCCTTATGCTCAAGCTCCGCCGGTAGATGACATCCCTTACCGTACACCAACTGAAACGGTGACATCCCAAGTGGAGTTTTGTATGCTGTTCTGTAAGCCCAAACAGCTTCATCGAGCTTTAAAGACCAATCCTTCCTTGACGGACAAACAACCTTCTCTAGAATGCGCTTTATCTCTCTGTTAGACACTTCCGCTTGACCATTTGTTTGCGGATGATAGGCAGTAGCTACTCGATGATTCACATTATAACGCTGCATCATAGAAGTGAACTTACGGTTGCAAAAATGCGATCCTTCATCACTTATGATTACCCGAGGTGTTCCAAACCTTGTGAAAATTTGCTTATGAAGAAAATTTAGCACTGCCTTTGCATCATTTGTCGGTAAAGCTTTAACTTCGACCCATTTTGAGACATAATCGACTGCCAGCAAGATGTACTGATTATTGCAAGACGAGATAAAAGGCCCCATGAAATCGATTCCCCACACATCAAAGACCTCGACTTCAAGCATCACATTTAATGGCATCTCATCCTTCCTTGACAAATTTCCCACTCTTTGGCAACGATCACACCTTAAAACAAACTGATGAGCATCCTTGAACAAAGTAGGCCAGAAAAAACCTGCTTGCAGAATACGAGCTGCCGTCTTCTCACCTCCATAGTGTCCACCATAAACCGTGGAATGGCAGTCTCGTAATATCCCCTCCGTCTCACAGAACGGGATACATCTCCTGATGATCTGGTCAGCTCCCTGTCTAAACAAATATGGTTCATCCCACATATACCACTTCACCTCATGCAGAAACTTCTTCTTTTGAGCGGATGTCAAATTAGGAGGCATTATATTGCTGACGATAGTTTACAATATCTGCAAACCATGGTTCTTCCTCCTGAATTGCAAACAACTGCTCATCCGGAAAAGATTCATTGATTAACGTCCTATCTTGTGAAGTAGAATCGGGATTCTCCAACCTAGAGAGATGGTCAGCTACTTGATTCTCAGTACCTTTTCTATCTTTGATCTCTAACTCAAATTCCTGAAGTAAAAGCACCCAACGAATGAGTCTCGGCTTCGAATCCTTCTTGAAACCAGATAGCGAATAGCTGCATGATCAGTGAATACTGTTACTTTCGTACCAAGCAGATAAGATCGAAATTTCTCAAAGCCAAAGACTATAGCCAAAAGCTCCTTCTCAGTAGTGGTGTAGTTCAATTGGGCCCATTTAAAGTCTTACTCGCATAGTAGACCACATGGAAGAGATTTTTCTTGCGCTGTCCCAGAACTGCACCTACCGCATAATCACTCGCATCACACATCATCTCAAACGGTTCTGTCCAATCTGGTGCTGTAATAACTGGTGCAGTGATCAAACTCTTCTTGAGAGTCTCGAATGCTGCCAAACATTCATCATCAAATTTGAAAGGCACATCTTTCTCAAGCAAATTGCACAACGGCTTAGATATCTTTGAAAAGTCCTTGATGAATCGCCGATAAAAACCCGCATGACCAAGAAAACTACGGATTCCTTTCACAGAATTAGGTGGGGGAAGATTTTCAATGACTCCCACCTTGGCCTTGTCCACCTCCAGACCCTTGCTAGAGACCTTATGCCCAAGGATAATGCCTTCACGCACCATAAAATGACATTTCTCCCAATTAGCACCAAATTAGTTTCCACGCATCTTTTGAGTACGGCGCGCAGATTATTCAAACATTCATCATATGAGTGTCCAAAGACGGAGAAGTCATCCATGAACACTTCGACGTTATTTCCAATCATGTCAGAGAATATAGCCATCATACATCTCTGAAAGTGGCCGGGGCCCACATAACCCAAACGAAACTCTGCGAAAAGCAAAGTGCCAAATGGACAAGTGAAGGTAGTCTTTTCCTGATCCTCTGGTGCAATACAAATCTGATTATACCCGGAATAACCATCCAGAAGACAAAAATACTCATGACCCGCCAATCTGTCAAGCATTGATCAATAAATGGAAGAGGGAAGTGATCCTTCCTTGTGGCTTTGTTCAATTTTCTATAATCCATGCATACTCTCCATCCTGTAACTGTTCGAGTAGGGATGAGCTCATTCTTTTCATTTGCGACCACAGTGATACCTCCTTCTTAGGTACACATTGTACGGGGCTCACCCACGAGCTGTCAGAAATAGGATAAATGATGCCTGCATCTAGCCATTTCAGAATTTCTTTCTTCACCACCTCCTTCATGATGGGATTCAGTCTTCGCTGCTGTTCCACAGTTGGCTTACTACCTTCCTCTAGCAGAATTTTATGCATACAATATGAACTTATCCCCTTGATGTCTGCTATGGTCCATCCTATAGCCGATTTGAATTCTCTCAAAATCCTTAAGAGCTTGTCTTCCTCACTACCTGAAAGGTCAGATGAAATAATAACAGGTAACGTAGATGAATCACCTAAAAAAGCATACCTCAAGTGTTCAGGTAATGGTTGAGCTCCAAGGTAGGTGCTTCCTCTATTGATGGTTTGAGCTTCCCTTCAGCATTCTTAAGGTCAGAAGTACCAAGAGATTCAAATGGTATGTCCAGCTTTCGCTTCCAGGGAGAAGCGTTCAGATATTGTAATTGCTCGTTGCTATCTTCATCATCGCTGTCAAAATCCCCCACTAAGGCCTTTTCCAATGCATCAGACATTAGCATGTGATCGAGTTCCGAAGTAACCGCAGAATCAATCACATCCACTTTTAAGCACTCCTCATCTTCTGTAGGGAATTTCATTGCCTTGAATACGTTGAAGGTCACATCCTGATCTTGGACCCGCATAGTAAGTTCCCTTTTTGCACATCTATCAAGGTACGGCCAGTAGCCAAGAAAGGCCTCCCAAGATTATGGGAATCTTCTTATCTTCCTCAAAATCCAGAATAACAAAATCTGCAGGAAAGAAGAGCTTATCCACCTTGACGAGCACATCCTCAACTATGCCCCTTGGGTAAGTAATGGAACGGTCAGCCAATTGTAGCGACATGTATGTGGGTTTTGGATCAGGCAGATCCAGCTTTTTAAAGATCGACAACGGCATCAGATTAATGCTTGCTCCCAAATCACAAAGGCACTTGTCAAAAGTTAGATTGCCAATGGTGCAAGGAATGGTGAAGCTTCCTGGATCTTTCAGTTTTGGTGGTAACTTTTGCTGCAGAACAGCGCTGCATTCTTCCGTGAGAGCAACGGTTTCAAGGTCATCCAGTTTCACCTTCCTTGAAAGAATAGTCTTCATAAACTTCGCATAACTAGGCATTTGTTCCAGAGCCTCAGCGAAAGGTATATTGATGTGAAGTTTCTTGAACACCTCCAGAAACTTCCCGAACTGTCTATCCAGCTTTTGTTGCTGCAATCTCTTAGGAAAAGGTGGTGGAGGATAGAGCTGTTTCTCCCCTGTATTAGCCTCAGGCAGAGTGTGTTCAACAGTAGTCTTCCTTGGTTCCGCCGCTTTCTCCTTTTGCTTAGATTCTTCATCTCTAATTTCAGCTTCTCTTCTTTTGCCTTTTCAGCATCAGCTACTTTTCCAGACCTTAAGGTAATAGCCTTGACTTGCTCTTTAGCTTCCTTCCTGCCTGGTACTTCCGTGTCACTGGGAAGAGTGCCAGGTTGACGATTGAGCACTGCATTGGCTAATTGACCGATTTGATTTTCCAAGGTCTTGATAGAAACCGCCTGACTCTTGCACAACAGCTTAAGTTCCTCAAAATCAGCACTAGTAGGTGCAGCTGCACTTCCCTGTTGAGGATATGATTGCCTTGTAGCATACTGCTGTGGTTGCTGGAATCCAGGTGGGTTAAACTGTTTACTCACTCCTTGCTGATATGGTGGCTGAATAGCATTCTGATTATTCCCCCAGCTGAAATTTGGATGATTTCTGTTGTTAGGATGATAGGTCGCTGGCACAGGCTGCTGTTGTCGCTGATAATTATTCACATACTGAACAGATTCGTTGACAAGAGAACACTGATCCGTAGCATGAGAACCTGCACAAAGCTCACAAACCATAGCTATTTGATTAACTCCATACGTAGCCAGAGAATCAACCTTCATTGATAGCGCTTGGAGCTGGGCTGCAATAGCGGTGGCTGCATCAACTTCCAGAATACCTGCTACCTTGCCTGACGTCATCCTCTGAGTTGGGTTTTGATGCTCATTTGCAGCCATCGTCTCTATAAGATTACGCCTCAGTATAGCTTTTAGCCCATAAGGCGCCTCCAGCTGCTGCATCGAGCATGGGCCGAGATTGGGCCCCCAAACCATTATAAAACCAGTGATCACCATCCAATCCGGCATTCCATGATGTGGACATTTTCTCAACATTTCCTTGTAGCGTTCCCAAGCCTCGCACATAGATTCTGTAGGTTGCTGCGCAAACTGAGTAAGAGCACTCCTCATAGCAGCAGTCTTTGCCATATAAAACTTCACCAGAAACTTTTGCGCAAGATCTTGCCACGTAGTGATGGACCCAGCTGGTTCAGAATGTAACCAGTCTTTAGCCTTGTCCCTCAGTGAGAATGGGAAAAGCCTCAACTTGATAGCCTCATCAGTCACGCCATTATACTTAAAAGTGCTGCAGATCTCGACAAAATTCCTTATGTGCATGTTGGGGTCTTCAGTTGCCGCTCCTCCAAAAGAAACAGAATTCTGCACCATCTGAATAGTGCCCGGCTTGATTTCAAAGGTGTTAGCTTGAATAGCCGGATGAAGGATGCTTGACTGAATGTCATCAATTTTAGGCCGAGAAAAATCCATAAGAGCTGGATCAGCTTGAACAATACGATCTCCCATGTTTACTGGTTCTTTCTGCTCAGTTCCTGAATCCGAATCCTCAAAATCTAACTTCTCCGGAATATCAAGAACTTCGTCTGTCTCCTCAGCTGTATCTAAAGTCCTCTTGCGAGCACGAGAACGAGTTTGCATAAACGCTTGCTAAAGTACCTGAAACACAACCGAAAAAGTAATAACTACTACGTCCTAATCACTGAGTCCTAATGACCAATGATGGTAAGTACATAAACTAAACAAATACGCCGAGTCCCCGGCAGCGGCGCCAAAAACTTGTTAGGGCGAAAACACGCGCTAATATTCACGCAAGTATACGCGTTCGCAAGTAATATAGAATACTTTCTAGTTCGTTCCCAGAGACTCAGACTAAATTATTGTCTAATTAAACTCACTCACCAATGTATGATTACTTCTCAATGTTAAGATAATAACACTTAAAATTGTTGATTAAATATTAACTATAATTAACTACTTAATTAACCACTTAACTAACACTTCAATTTATCAATATAAAACACTCATGAGATCACAACTTCATTATTACTTCCTTCTATAGCCATTGTTATTACCTTTAGCATGTGACAGTGATGATATTAATCGAATAACACGAAACTGATAAAAGCCAACTTTCATTGTACTAATACCATTCTACCAAGCATCCACAATTAAGATAGAAGTTGAATAGTCATCAATTATGTTGAGTTCCTATATGTCTACAGAAATTGACAACACAACGATTTAAGCACAAGTTATTCCTTTTGATTACATAGGGCAAATAAAACTGTTAGAGTTACCCACTAATCATGCACAACGTACATGAACCTATGCTAGCATGGCAAGTTCTAAATCTCAAGATCCACCGTCGCTTCACAAGAGATTAACACCCTATCTTATATGTTCGCGACGCACATAAGACGAATACGCACAACCAATACTAGATATCATGCAATCATCACACACTAAAGTATTAAACAATTAACTAAAGAATTCCATAATAAATCCGTTGCAACCCCATGATCACGATTAGCCCATAATAGAACTTATCGCCATCATGGGTTCATATGAAATCATGATAAACAAACAAGAAAATAACTAAACTAATTATATTAAAACAGAGTACGTCACAAGAGTAAATAAGTCAAAGCAAGAAAACTAGCATCCAACGTTACAACGAAACAAGAATCACAAGAAATATGCTTCCTCTTCGTTGCGGTGTGCTAAATCGGTCTTCTTCCTTATCTCCTTCGCTCTTGCGTAAAACACAATCTTCTTCAATCCCCTTGAAAACGTCTCAAATCTACTTATATAATAGTCCCATAAAACTCAGATTACATAGAAGTGGAAACCAAACAGAAGTAGAAGTCTAAAATATATTTTTTTCCCGACCCTGCGCGGCCGCTCAGCATAGCTGAGCGGGCGCTCAGCTTGCTGCGCGGCCGCTCAGCATGCTGAGCGGGCGCTCAGACCTCTACTGGAAAAATTGATTTGCTCCGTTTCTTCGCCGTAATCTGCCCGTTCTTTCCTCTCGCAATGGTGAACACATGCCAAGGCTTATTCTTGATGATTCCTCCCCCGAAATGCAACTAATACCCTGAAATGCATAAACACTAGAAAAACGCATCAAATACACAAAATACTTGATTTCAAGACACCAATTTAAGCCATTTTAAGACGTTCTAAGTGGTATAAAATGCCACTTATCAATTATGTAGTCATAAAATGGGGTCACTGATGATCACGCTCTCAGCAAGCTATTAAGAGTAAGCTTAGTCATTCTAACAAGCACGCAATTATTATATGTTGTTGAACTAGCTTTGTTTTGCAAAATATATTAATAAGTTAATTTACTCTTGTTAGCAAGCTCATAGTGAGCTAAAAGTACTCCACCGAAAATAGTTCAGGATCACGTAGAAAGTCTAAACCTATTTTGAAGGAAGTTGTTTAACTCACATTTTGTCATTATAGAAATTTCTACATTTTAAGTTTCCATAATTATTTCCTTATTTATGTACAAGTATGGATAATAATTTCTGAGAATAACTTATCAACTGCATCTTCTATACATGAGTGTTTCCCAAAATATGCACATTCAATATTTCTTTGTCATTAAACTTATGTAAAATGAGTCACTGCTTTAAACTCACCTAACATTTCTCCCTTTATTTCTTTCACATGTATAGGATGTTTTCAATAAATAGTGAATACATTTTTCAAGGATATTAGGTGAATAGTTTGCCAATAACTTTCATTAAAAATAGTTATTGGTAAAAAGCGGGCAAAAAAGGAAACACATCTTATGGCTAGAATTTTGTCAAATACTATATTTAATTAAATGAAATCATTTTTTCATCAAAAAATTGTTATGCCGAACGTGAAAGTCGTTTTCCATCAGACGGCTTCAACAAGTAAGGCAGACCCCCAGTAGTTAGGTGTACCCATACTTAGTACGATTTCAAAATTTTATTAATAGCCGAGACACTTTAAAACAATACCTCATGTACCAAATTCTTAGTTGAATTAACTTTGAAATGTAGTTTTCATTATCTTATTTTTACTTCTAAGTAACTATAAAAACCTATTTTTAACCCTTGCATGGAAATATAAAATTTATGTTATAGCTTATATTTTATTAAAAACTTATTTTCTAGATAAATATTTTTTAAAATCCAAAATCATTACTATAAATTTAAATAAATTTTGTGAATTGGACTCATTGCCCTCCTGCAGATAAATCTCAATTAATTTTGGCTTGTTTGATAGTTGGGAAGCTTTTTTAAACTTTAAGGAAATTCCAACAAACTAATTTTAAAAATAATGAATTTTTTGTGGTCCATGTGTGTATGATAGGGTCATTATTTCTCCGCTTTTTATAGTCATACATTTTTTTAATATCTCATTCATACGTTCATCTATACAAGTATGGAATGGAGAATCACTACGCCATAGATGGCCTACTGTAACCTTTCTTCCTAGGGTTGCAAAGAAAACATTATAAGCCTTATAAACAAATATGATCGCAACCCCTCTTTTTTGATGTTGCCGTATAGTTATAATGTGTTATCAATATAACATATATATATATATATTATTTAACTAAATAATAATTATTTACATGGGAATGAATTAATAATTGAAATATATATTTTATTTATTTTTAAAAGTTATAATATTAGTGGAGTGATTTATATATTGTTAAATTAAACATTTTTTCAAAACTTAACAAGTCGTTAGTGGATTTATTAATAATATTTATATTTTTGAATTTCTTCATTTTTCATAAAAAAATATTTAAAAAAATATTTATTTAAAGAAAGATAAATTAATTATTTAAATTTCAAATGAAAAGATTGGATCGGGCTGTTTATTTTGATTAGAACTTGGGCCAAGAGATGAAAGGGGGCGGGAGATGGAAATTGGGAGCGGGTGGTTGAAATTTTAACAAAAAAAAAAGAAAGCGACAAATTAGGGTTTATTGAAGCATAAGTTTGAGTATGCCTCTCTCCCTCCTCCGTCTTCCTCTCCCTCGGCGTCTCTCTCTCGGTATTTAGAAATTCATTTTTTTCTCTTATTGTTAATATGGTTTTCGTGACTTGCTTTCTCACTTTTAAAATAATATGGTCTAGAGATGGATGTTTCCAAGAGGGCTTATTTGTTCGGGATGTGTTCTCGTGTTCGGGATGTTATTCTAAGTCATGATTAGAACACCTTATGCCATGGTCCTTAAATCGCTTGGATGCATCATTATACTTTACACAAAATCCTCTTTTATCATCACGTATTGCTAACACGGTGTTAGATATTTTTGATAATGTCACGTCTATATATTTATGTTTAGTTTTCAGATCTTACTTAAACCGGACAAATCAGTACTTAACTGAAATCAGCACTTATACTGAAGTCAGAACTTAAGTCATCAGTACTTAAGGTTCAGGAGATATCTATCAGAAGATAATATCAGGACTTAAAGGAAACGTTCTGATAAGGAAGGCGGCTGATTGAAAGGAAAAGAAGATCAAGACAAATGTAAGAAGAGATATGCATGAAGAAGGAATTCTATGAAGAATAGGATACTTGGAAGAAAAGATATCTGATTGATATATTTTAGGAAGCAGAATTATATTCCATATCAATTAGTGATTATCTTGTAACTGTGTAGTATAAACACAGACATAGGGTTTACACTATAAGTGTTATCATTATCGAGAAGATTATTCATTGTAACCCTAGCAGCTCTCGTGATATTTGTTCATCACTGAGAGAGGACAGTTCCATACTGTAACAGAGTTTATTATTTGAATAAAGTTTGTTTTCTGTTACTTGTGTTATTAGAATTCGATTTGATTGTGCTATACACTGTATTCACCCCCCTCTATAGTGTGTGTGTAATAACCCCAATTTTTGGGAAATTTTGAAACCCTTATGAATAGTATTTTTGCTGAATGAGAAAACTTTTCATGCCACACTATAGGGGTTCTGATATGGATATTCTGAGATTTTATTAGTACTTTATATGGGATATAAGTGTATGTAAAGATCGTCAGAATCCAAATCCGAACACTTTGATTTTTCCCGGAAATCCAATAGATACGGAAAGAATTGAGTATAAGGTAACAGGATAAAAGGATTTAAATTAAAGGATTATAATAGAGGATCATAAAAAGGAATATAATGTATTGAGAAAGGTTAAGGGAACCTAAGTAATAAGATCCCGGGTATGATCCCTCAAACGATAAACGAAAACGAAAGTTAAGCGAACAGTATAACAGATCAGCGGTCATTAGGCAAACAATTAGGAAGTTAATCAAAGGGATTAGAGAGGATGATGTCACCCAACCTATGAGAAGAGGACAAGGAGGGGAGGATGACATCATGAGGATGACACAAGCATGACATGGGAAGGAAGGAGATGTGGTGGCTTTTTAACCACACAAAATCAAGGGCAACTAGGTAATTTACTAAAACAAACACAAAAATCAAACCAACCAAGCCAAGCAAATCATTTTTCATCAAAATCAAAAAGAAACCAAGGCATTGTTCTTCATGCTCTCGGCCAAAACAGAACCAGCACACTAAAACTGCTGTATCTCCTTCATTTCTCACTCAAATATTGTGTTCTATAGCTCATTGGAAAGGTATTGAGATGACCTACAACTCTTGTTCACAAGTCTCGTCCAAATAATCATGGTAAGACCCTCATTTTTACAGTTCTTTAAATCGGACTTTTAGAATCTTCAAAGCCTAACTTTGTGTTCTTGATTTCTTTGGAAAGATCAAGCTTGTAGGAGGCTCCCTAAGGCTTCCTAGCAACTTAACACCTCCCAAGGAAGGTATAAACTTCAAACCCTAGCATTTACTTTATTTGTTAGTAAGTTTAATGGTTGGTTTTGTGAAATGAGAAGCATGGATTGTGATTATTAGTAGTTTGGTTTGATTTGGAAGTGTTTTGGTAATTGAAGCTTGATTATAGTTCATAGGTCTTGATTGTGGTTGTTTGAGTTGAAAACCTTGGAGATTATGGACTGATGTGGTATGGTTTTGGTGAAGTTTTGTTGTATTGATGGTTATGAGTTGGTTGGTGGTTAATTGGAGTAGTTTAAACATTGGTAATCGCGTAAACATAGCCGTCGTAATGTCCGATTTACTTTAGACTGCTTTTGTTCATAACATTTGGACCCGAGAACTCCCTGCTAGATTATGACCATTGCCATGTTTAGATAGTTCATGTTACGAGCTTCGTTTTGATATGTAGTTCGTTTGATTCCGATGTACGGTTTAGGAGAAACGACCGTTTCAAGTAACGGCGTTTCGCGAACGAATCATTTCCCCTCGCCTTACTTTGAAACATAGGTTAAAGACCAAAAAGGGTTAACTAATGTATGAAACAATTATGGTAAGAGTGTTAGGCAGTTGGTAAGACACTCGCGAAGGAATCGCTTTAAAACTCGTAATGGTTAATTTATTAAAAATGGTGGAGCCGAGGGTACTCGAGTGACTTAAGAGAATCAATAAGCGCAAAACAAGCGTTAGAGTCTAAGTTAGTTAAAGTATAGATTTACAAGTGACTTTGGTTTAATTCCAACTTACTTATTGTTTATAGGTTACCAGACTCGTCCCGAGCCTTTTATCACCCCAAGTCGCTCAGGCAAGTTTTCTACCCGTTATAACTGTTGTTGTGATGAATATGTATTTGCATTATCTTGCGATAGATGCATGTTGGTTAATTAGCAAATGATGCAATAATTGAAACATGCTGCTATGGTATATATATATGCATGCCTGTTTCGCATTTTTCCATATATATCTGTTGATTCAGTTGATAATACCTATGCTAGAGGATAGCGGTAATTTGCATATACCCTTAGTACAGGGACCCAAAGGTGAAAATATTTTCTAAAACCGGGAGTCGAGGATCCGAGTAGATTTTGTATATATGGATATAAATATATATATATAGATATATATATATATACTTATATATATATGGTCATAGTTTTCAAAACTATTAATCGAATAAGGTTTATTCGATAACTTTAACTTTATTTTATTATTGAATATTATTTCGAATATTATTCGAAGGCGTATGACTCCTTTATATTAAATGAATATTATTTGAATATTCATTCGAGGACTTATGACTCCTTTTATTTTATTAATGAATATTATTTTGAATATTCATTCGGGGACTTATGACTCCTTTTATTTATTTATCTGAATATTATTTGAATATTCATTCGAGGTCTTATGACCCTTTTATTTATTTATCTGAATATTATTTGAATATTCATTCGAGGGCTTATGACTCTTTTATATTATTTATTGAATATTATTTGAATATTCATTCGAGGGCTTATGACTCAGTTTATATTATTTAATGAATATTATTTGAATATTCATTTGAGGATCTATGACTCCGATTATTTGCTGAGGTATATTCTTTATTTTATTAAAGAATAAGGTGTCAATAATCAAACTTATTTTCGATTATTCAAATAAAGATAGTACTTTCATATAAGTATATCTTTGGTTATTTAATACTCGTTTCAAGTATAAGTTTTAATACTTCTACTTCAATTATTTTATAAAGATTATTCTTTATGGGAATATTATTTAAATAATAATATTCAGTCATTTTCTAAATATTCTGGGGACTGATTTACTTCATTAAATCAGCTTTACTCCAAACACTCTATAAAGTGTTTTCGAGTCTTCAAAATGATTTTTAAAAGTTAGAGCGGATCCCAAAACTCATTTTTATATTTAAGATCTTCCTTTTAAGGGGATTTAAATACTCGCTCAAAACCTGAGGGATCCGGCTCTGTGGTGTGTTTTATATTCGCAACAAGGTTGCTGTTTTGTTAAATGAATTGATTACTTACCCAACACTCGGGAAGTAAAATTCTTGGAATAAGTTAATCCATTAACAGGCATCGCCTGGGAAATATCGGTGAGTTTTCCTTTCCAACTAGATACGACTTCTTGGTGGAGCCGTATCAACAAGTTCTACTTGGGGAAAGGGGGAACGAGCTTTACGTTTCAGAGTCATGGATTTCATCTGAACTAGGAGTGGCGTAAGTGGTCGAGTGGCGCCGGCCCAGCCTTATTATATTGGCCCAAATGGCCTGGAAGTTCCGCTAAGGCGGTCCATTCCTTAGGAGTTCAGTGTTCGGTTGACAAGTAAATCCGACAGGTTCTCCTCTACATGTAGAAAATGGTGGGGTTGTACTACTACGACTGATCATCGTAAGTGGTCTTCCTGGCGCGGCAAACTCCCGTAATGAGTTCATCATCCATTTGGATAATTCTGCAACACTACCCGTAGCATTTCGATCGAAAGGCTACTAATGGGTGGTTGCCGAAGCATTGACAGGGTCAAACATTTTTATTGGTGTATCCATTGAATGAAGTATCTCGTAACTTCATTTCTTTTCAAAATATTTCAAAGATCAAATATTTTCAAGTTTTATTTGTGGTCTCATCTATGGGATGACCTCGTGAATCTTATTATACTTCGAACAGTAGTAGTTCAAGTAGCTTTATAATGATATAAGTATAGTGAAGTATTTGGTAACTTCATCCCTTGTTTTTACTTATATCTAGTAAGTAATTATCTTACTCATGATAAAAGATTCTAGTAAGTATCCATTTAGATACTTATATTATTGTTATCACTATATATTATCTTGCGAGCTGTAAGGCTCACTCTTGCTTTATTTCTTCATCACACAACAACAGTTAGGAAAGATGGCCAGACTCCAGCAGACCCAGCGCAAGCGTGTGGGAAGCGTCCCGCGTCTTCCCGATGATGTTGTGGCTGCTATAGCTGCAGAGGTAGATCTATTGGTAGATCAGGCATTCTATTTTTGAGAATCAAATTATGTATAATTATAACTTGTGGCAGATAATGGCAATTAACTGTAAATTTATCAAGTAATCATTTTGGGTTGTAATAACTTTTAAATTGTGGATTCAAAGACTTGTACTTATTTAAATTTCATCTCTGAGACTATAACGGGTTGTGGTGTGTGTTAGTGTGGGGTCACAGCATAAGGTTATTATTATTAATTAAGTGAAGTGATATTGTGGAAAGAAAGACCGTGACGATCCGGATCCCCGACCCCGGATCTGGGGGTGTTACAGAAGTGGTTATCAGAGCTAAGCGTTATAAACCTCAGAGATGATATGACGTTAAGATAATAAGTTCACAAAGATAATAAGAACTCTTGCCAAGTTCATAGTCGGGCTACCTAACGTAGTACTGACAGTTAAAACCCTTATGGGAACCCTTATAAATATCGTGATAGGAGCGTAGTTCGTTATCGTATATGGTAGCGGGACTCCGAACCCTGAGGTTGAGGAGCAACAGCGCGATGATGTTTTATTACTAATTGGAGATCGGATTGTGGATCCGATAGAGTGTCCTAATGCAGGACCGGATGATGTTGATATTGAGGATGTAGCGGTTGAGGATGTTGTCCTAGAAGGGATAGTTGTTGAGGAGGATCCCATGGAGGATCCTGACAAGATTGGATAAAGGACCACTGATGAATTGATGACCATGGTTAGGTCGACTACCAGAGGTAGGATTGGCCGGTCACTACCGGAGGTTCGTTCAAGTTTGTAAAGATAGTAACCCCTTTAACGCGGCTTACTCGTAAGACTGAGAAGTTCGAATGGATAGAGAAATGCGAGAACAGCTTTCAAGAACTGAAGCAGAGGTTGGTGATGGCCCCTATGCTGGCATTGCCGGATGGAAAAGGAGATTTTGTGAAGTGTAGTGACGCTTCGCACAATGGCTTAGGGTGCGTGCTTATGCAGCACGGTAAGGTAATCGCGTACATGTCAAGATAATTAAGGTAATATGAAATTCGATATCCCCGCCCATGAGCTTAGGCTCGTGGCAATAGTTTTACCCTAAAGATTGGAGGCACACTGTAAGAACCCTGATTTTTGTAATATTTTAAAACTTCTGTGAATAGTAACTTGAGCTAATTAAGTAATACGTATGAGGATCATCATTAAATGAATAGTGGAATTTTGAGAATCCGAGATCATATTCTTGTTTATCGAGGAAAATAAGTGAATGTAAAAGCCGACGGAATTCGAAGATTCACAATTATACTACGTGTTTTCGTATCCGTAAAGAATGGCGTAGAACCGGGAATACTACGTAAAATAAATAATATATCAAGGTATTTCTATGATCAAGAGAAGGAATGGAATTGGTTATAGGATTATAAGCGATAAAAGAAATCGCTACGAAACAAGTCGTTATACGTGGAAACTATCAGAATGGAACGACGATTGCATTTACAATAAATAAACGAATGAGAAATTAAATCCCATGCAAGTTGGCCATGCATAACCAAGTCCTAACTAGTAGTTAGGAGTGTAACTAGATGATTAGAAGCTAACTAGAATAGTTAGTGGAATAGTGTTGAATAGTGATGGGAGACAAACAAGTACACAAGCCATACTTCTCCCTTTTCTCACTTCACCACACAATCAAACCAACCCATACCTTTGCCAAATTATTGTCAAATCTGCTGCATACATCCCATATATTCATTATACACTCCCACACTTTAGCCACAAAGAAAACAACCACTTTTCCCTCACTTAAAGCTCTCCCATTTTTCATTCCAGCAGTTCGGATTTTCTGAGCAAGGGAGAAAGAAAAATTCATAACTCAAAATATACTCATTCAAATATCATGAAATTTTTATCATAGCTTCTCTATATCATGGGTAAGCTTCGTACCAAATTTCAGCCTCAAATTAATTTTTTTTAATTTTATAAAAATGTTTGAATGAGGTGCAGAAAGGTTACTCCGAAATTTTAACTTGTTTCTTGGTTTTGTTTCTTAAGGATCTAGCCCTTCTAAGTGTTTTCTAAGAAAACCAAGCCTCAATCATCCTAGAACTAACCTTCCTAGTGTCCAAGAAGGTATAACTTTCAACCCTTTAAGGTTTTATGGTTGGATTTAAGAGTTATGTTTGTTGTAGTGTTAAGATCCAAAGGATTGTGTTTGTTTGAGTTTGTATTGATTATGTTCTTGCTAAAGGCTTGAGATGTTGAGTTGTAATCCATGTATGTGGTACTAGATAGAGCATATAAGGTTCATATGGGTGGATCTTGAGAAGTACTTGTGTTTATGATGGTTATAGGTAGTGATTGTGTTAAGATCAAGTAGTAGAAATTGAGTTTGGGCATTCTTGCACTTGATCTGTTTTCTGCAGGACATTCGGCCATGAAAATGGTTAAAATTTGAAAACCACTGACCATGAATAGATAGATATTGTTTTTTTGTTTCTATACATGTGTAGATCATCATGAGGAGATTTACGGTTTAGGAGTTATGGTCGTTTTAGTGTAAAACATTTCTGCGATTAGCCAACTGCACTTAAGTCCACTTGCATGGTGATTTTGAAGGACTTAAAATAATTCTGAGATTCTGGAAAACTTATAAAAAATGGATATGACAGTAGAGAAGACTGTACAAAAAGAATTTTGAGAAAATATTAATTTTTCGATTTTATAAAAATGTTTTGGTAAAGTGAGCGCAAGCGAGAAACGCATAAAAACCTAGTTTTGACGCGCGTTTTCTCACGTTCGAGCTTAAAACTCGAAATGGACTTTCTAAAGCGAACGATCGATTTCAAAACTCGACCATGTTATAAAGTGAGAATATAAGTGTTGAGAATGTGACGATCGAAGATTCGTTATACTTGAGTAGTTGCGAAAGTTGCTTAATAAAAGCGAGACGTTAATCGCGTACTAACTTAGACCGTTGGTTCTTGTTTATAGATCGCCAACCAAACACCAGAGACCATACCACTTCGATTACTCGAGGCAAGTTTTCGAAACCCTATCTCATACTATCCATGCTATATATATACTGTTGTGATATTGATGCCATGATTTACAGTTCAAATATATATATATGCTTGTCTATGATATCAATGCATACGAATTATGCGATTGTTTACGAAAACAAATTTCATTTTACACGAGTATGAGAAGTTGAAACGTATTTCAAATATAATATATGATAATGGGAGTTGAAGATATTTTAATAACGATTTAATTCCGGAGAGAGCCGGACGCGAAAGATTTCTATTTCGATAAACAAAGTACATTCGCGTAATATATATATCAAGCGAACGATTGAGATTTTGACTTAAACTTCGAGAAATATTGGTTTATTCATTTAAGGGACACCCTTACTTGATTGATTATTTTATAAAGCGATATTTAAGGGATTATTAAATATCCAGAAAGTATTTAAAAATATACTGAATAGTTTATAAATAATTTCACGTTATTTAATAAAGATTTAACTATTCAAAGAGCAATTATAGGATACCAAATCATGTTTTTGATTATTTGATTAAGGTGTCTCCATTCGTTGGACCTTATTCACAAAATATTTTGTATTTAAGGTTTTTATTAATTCATTGAACCTTAATTAGAAATACTTTGTACTTAAGATTTTATCAATTCATTAAATCCCTCTTATATAATTATGAGACCTTAGATATTTAATATCTTCGGACTTCTAAAAACTTATTTAAAAATAGACATAATTCCCAAAGGTACTTTCTAAATTATTCAAAACTCTTGAAAGAGATTAATTATTTGAAACGTATCAAAACCTTAGGGAACTTAGTCTTGAAGCATAAGAGTTTTGCTTCCTCGTTCAATAAAGAACAAGTGAGTAATATACGTGTCACCCTACTACAGATAAGGATTTGAAAATGATTTTAAATTCAAAAATCCTACAACTCCCAAAGATCAATTGAGTTAAAAGTGATGAATAAAACATCTTATTTACAGGTCAACTTTTAACGACCTATTCCTTCGAAAAAGGATTTTGAGCAAAAGATATAACTGTTTTGGGACTGGAATGTGGCCTGCCCGGCACAGAGTGGTATCGGGCAGTGACCAGGCGCGGAGTGGCGCATTATGCAAGCGCGGAGTGGCGCATTGTACGGTTATATGGTCTATGTGACCATTGACTTTCAGACTTGCACGACAATGGGCAACCACCGTGTAGTGTCTTGATGAGCCCAAAGGCGGCTAGGTTTGTATTCCTTCTACTAGTAGAGAAAATTTCGTATTCGGCTGATCACCGATACGTGGTTTATTCCAGTATAGTCCCTTTCTTCCATTTTGGAAAAACTGTTGTGAAATATACAACAGATAGCCGATAAGGCTGAGTTTTAAATAAGGATATTGATGAATATATATCAAATCCATTTGAGAAATCTGCTGATAAGGCTGAGTTTAAATAAGGATGTTGATGATTATATATCAAATCCATTTGAGAAATCTGCCAATAAGGCTGAGTTTTAAATTGGGATGTTGATGAATATATATCACACCCATTTGAGAATCTTGGTTCGAGTAACATCTTGAGATTTTGAAATAAAATGAGTACGAGTATAAAATGATTTTGAGAAAGAGATGAATACAAGTATTCAGTGGATATACTATTGTAGTTGATTTTGAGAATATTATAAATTTGATAAGCATATAAACTTTCAGAACGCTTTGGAGATACAAAGTATAATTATTGGTTTTATTTATCCTTACATACTTAATTATGGGGATATATACCTTGCTGAGCTTTAATGCTCACCCTTGCTTTTATATATCATATCACAACAGACTACCAGCATGGATCAGACCAGGACTGCTGTCCGTAGGCGGGTAAGGAACGCTCGTGAGTTCCGTAGGCTTTTTGTGCGCCAGCCCTGTCAGGTAGATAAGTGGAAATGATTTATTTGATAATGTTTCCAAGCATATAACCTGTGTGTATGTGAGTTTGAATAAAAGGTCGAGTAATATTGTGAAAAGAGAATTATTTAATTAATAAGTGATCGTAACGACCCGAATTCACGATCTTGGATTTGGGGGTGTTACATACTGGCAGTGATTTTGAACTAGCTGAAGACTCATTTGGGGATGCTGATGGGGATGATAAGGAAGATAATATGAGCATAGGGGGAGATGCAGATGTTCCTGCCTGGATGCTAACAAAAGAATGTTCCTACTCACATCTACAATCAACACTATTTAAGCTGATTCATGACACCCAAACAGCCATTCAGACATCTACAAATGCCAGCACAAAGAGGCTACTAACATCACATCTTGAAGCACTCCAGCTGCATAAGATTCAAGCTCTCCAACACAGTCAAAGTGTGGATAAAATCAAGCAGGAAGTCTCTGAAGTAAAACAGGATTTCATAGCAAGGTTGGATGCAAGATTTCCTAGAACAATCATGACTGAGATAGCTTAGAAGCTAAGGAATGAGGCTGAACTTAATAGAAAGGTTGAGGCCATGGACTCTAGATTATCTGATGTAGAGAAGTCAATGGCCAAGATACTTGTTAATCAAGAAACTCAGACTGCTCTGCTCCAACCGTTGGTGGCTGCTCAACTCCCTTCCACTCTCCAACTTGATGCTAACAAAAAGGGGGAGAAAGGCTCATCTAGTGAGGGGGAGAAACAGCTCAACATCTAAGTCAACAAAGTAATTGTGCCAACAATTGCTTTCATAAAGCCACCAGCCATGGACAACATTGACATCATAAATCTGGAAGCAGCAAAAATGGAAATAAATGACAAACTGCTAAAGATTAATGTAGCAGCAGCTGAGAAGGAATTAAAAGAAAAGGGAGGAAAATAGATGCATAAATTCAAAAAAAATTTGGACCAATTCAGAAACCAGAAAAAATCTTCACTCATCACTCTCAAGTCAAGCACATCTCTGTGAATGAAATGAGTTTGAATTATCTGGAAAAGGGTCAAACATCTTGCATCAAATCTCCAAAAGCAAAGCTGATCATGAAGCCTAAAAGAAACTACTCAAATTTTTCAGACAAAAATCCTATGGATATTGTGTATGAAACACCTAGGCCAGATGAGAAGAAGCTGTTGGCTAGGTCAAATGCATTTTTTAAGGATCTAGCTAATTCAGCACTTAAAAGAAGAATTGCCAAGATTTACAGAAATGGTAAAGAAATCTATGTGGTGGCTGGACACCCTCAGTTTATAGAAGCTAAAAAGGAAGAGAAGGAAAGAATCAGGCAAGAAAAGAAGCAAGCTACCTTAGATGCTAAGAAGCTCAAACAAAAGAAGGAGCAAGCTGCTATCTTGGCCAAACTTCAAGCTGTAAAGACTACAACTGAGATTTCTAAACAACCATCTGTAATTGCTGAACCTCAAGATCAAAAGGTGCAAGATGAACCACAACTGAAAAGAATAGTCAGATATAAGCTCCACTCCAAAAGAAAATTGGACTTCAGTGATGAGGAAATGGAAGACTACATTCCCAAAAAGTCTACAACTTCAACTCAGACATCAAAACCCTCAATGGTATTTGAAGAATTCAAGGTGGTGGATCCAACAAGGAATATTCACGGTGAGCCCATAATTCCAAAGGATGCCAGTAGACTGGGATAGCTTGCCAATTCCTGAACTAAACTTTCCAAACTTCAACAAGCCAAAGAAGATAAAGACTAGAGCAAGCAAGAAAGTGAAGCCTGTGACTCTCAAATCCAAGATCTTAACCAAATCTCAATCTACAGTCAACAAGGGAGATTTGTTATACATTTGTGACATCAATGAGTTCTCTGACATAAACCTCTACTTAGATGAATTAGAAGAAGTAAGAGGGATTGATGCTCACAGAATACTTCCTAAAAGGCTGGTGTTTAAATATAAGGGAGGAAAATAGATAATATGGCCACTTTACAGGATTTTTCTATAGAGCTAATCTGTTCTAATAAAGATCTACTCATCTTTCAAAAAGAACTTTGGATACAATGTGACTGCAAGCAGATTAGTTCTAAAGACGATTGAGGAGCTGAGGAGTAATAAAGCTAAAGATGCACTACCAAAAGCTCTGTCAATTCCCTTCACATGAAAGAGAGTGCATTTGAGGCCTTATTGGCTGATGGAATTCAGGGATGAAAAGGGAGTAATAAGATTCTTCAGATTGGAGGACCAATTGAGTATCTCTAGCAATGAGACTCTACTGGAAATGCAAGAAATGCTAGATCTCTCAGAAGCTGATGAACTTGAGTTCCACAGACAACTTCAAAATCAGATAGAAGAGAACAAAATTAGGCTTGGGAAGAAATCCAGACAATCAAGGAAATAGACCTATCTGCTCAGACTAGAGGAGCACCTTAATAATGATTGTGAACAACTTCTTTGTATACTTTGCTTTGTTCAATTTTTAGTAAATAAAGCAACACTTATCAGTTTCATCTACTATTTTCATTCTGTATCTTTAGGATGTTTTGTTATCATCAAGTTTCTCTTAATTTATGGCTATAATTCCAGTAGACATAAATTGGGGGAGATTGTTAGAAATATGTTGTGAACTTGATGATAAATTAAACAAGACACCTTAGTAGATTTAACTTAGTGTATTTTGTAGCACTGGACGGATAATCAAATATAGTCCCGACGGATGATTTATTATAGTCTCGACGGATGACGATTTGACATCCACCGGGTTAGTAGCTTATGTAAAAATAAGATATGTAGCACATTTCTGCAAACAACTTTGTGTAGATTTTGTAGGAGCATATGAGTCATGTTGACTACTAGTGGATATGCAGAATAGGTTGATTAATTATAAATATAAGATGTCTTGTAATTCTGTATAAGTGAAATGAAGTCAATTGACAAATAGCTACCCGAAATATTATCAACAAAGCTACCCGATGGATGATCAACAAAGCTACCCGAGGGATGACAAGCATGTACCCGGCGGATGATTAAATTCAAATATCTGTTGACAGTGACAACACAGTTACATATGTTGGGTGTTTGCAAAAGGAATGTGGCAGCCTGTTAAGCAGGAATTTGAGAACAAAGAAGCATTACCATTTCCATGCTATTATGAAGATATTCAAAGATGCTGGAATAGAGTAGTGAAGCAGCATGGAGTTAGACTAGATCTGTTTATTTTATTATCTTGTCTTATTGTCATGTAAACTTGGTGATATATAAACCAAGTATAGCTAGTAGAACATTAAATTAAGAAAACACATTTCAAAAAGAGATAGAAAAAGCTGTACTTGTCAAGAATTTCTCTATAGTTTGTTAGTTCTACTTGTAAGAAGCTGTGAGCTATTCAAGCTTCACAGGGTTCTCATTCGATATATATATCTATATATATATATATCCACCAAAAAGTTTTAAAAACTTGTGTTTTTGTTACTTTGTGTTTTGATTCATATAAATCATTCATTCCGCACTCTGCAAATCAAACACTTATATATTATTGAGTAAGAATTGTTTAAAATCTTGAAAAAATAGCCAGAATTACATTCAACCCCCCTTCTGTAATTCTTGTTGTATTGTTAGGGAATAACAAATAGCTTTTTAATAGTGCTAAATTAAGAATTTATAAGAAATTGAAACCTATCATACACAATGTGATAATAGTTATTTACATAATTTATTTCATTATAAAATGATATTTATAACAAATATTCACATCACCACCCAAGAAGAATTGATGTTAAAGACCGGGACAAATATCGGTTATAAAAAATAATCGATGAATATGTTAGTCTTTTACAACAGCTATTTTAGCTGTTTGATGTCAAATATCTCAATAGACAACGGTGTTTAGCCAATATAGAAATGATGGTTTTTTTCTACGATGACAAAGACATCGGTTGCCATGTTTTACATCGGTCCACGACCATAATCTATTAGCTTTAACATTAGCCTGTAATTTCTTTAACTGATGCTATTGTGTGTTACTTATATCAGTTTTAGGCACAAAAATACACACCGTAACTATTTTTTTCTTATTATAAACATCAATTTGCATTTTTTAAGTGATATGTTATATTTAAATATCCAACTAGCCAAATTCCCAAACCAACCATACAAAAATTGATTAATTCACCAATCATAAACTAAAAGTTTTCAACAATACTAAAATTACCAAAAAATTTAAAGCTAACAAGCTCCAAAATAAAAACAGGCATAAAATAAAAGTTATAAAATCATCCATAATATGCTCGTATATATCTTCAAATCATAATTACCGTTAACCATCATTTCAACGTTATTCAAATGACAATATTGGCAACTCCTTACATACTTTATCTGCCATAACTAGTCTCATTACATAAGTCATTTACTACATATCCACACTCCATCCATAACTTGTCCACATCAAACACCAACCAACAATACGTACAAGTACCGGACTACAAGTACCAGCAACATAGCGACTAACCAAAACACCAACTACCAAGCAAGACCAATAACGCAACAATGTACCGAGACTAAAATATTATTCCTTATTCACAAATATAAACTACAAAAACTATATTGGACATATTGAAGAGCCTTGAATCACACTTCATCAAGCTCCTCCCTTGTGTAGGACTTTCGAGTCTTAGTTTTCCACAGTGAAAATTTACAGAGTACAAAAAAGCAGAATTAGCATACATGTATAAATAAATAACAAGTTAACTGTTTGCATGTTGCAACTAAAGTTTCCTTTAGTACCTTGGTTATGAATTTAATTTCCTTATCTTCGAACATATCTTTCATGTAACACAAGACAACGTAGCCACACTCATATCCACTCAGTTGTTTAGGGGATTCTATTCCAACAAAAAATTAATAATCGATCAGTCCCTAAAAATTAAAGAATTTACTACAAACAACCTACTGAAGGAAAATATGCACAAATTAATACATACGCTTAGGTTCTTAATTTTGAGGTTTTTGTTTCAAATCTAAAAATCCTAAATAAAAATAGACATCATGCATATATAAAAAAATAGAAGGCTAATAAACAATACTGCATTATTGCTGCTTCCAAATCTGAAAATTGTCGGATGAGCCAAGGGTTGGGAATGAAGATTTCCTATTCCCAAATCATACTGAAAATTGAATGATTTTCGTTTCACCATTAAATAAATCAAAATAAGAATTTATATAATATAGAAACAGTTTTTACTAATATAATTTGTAAAAACTCATGCCAACACTAGAACATACTTCTTATTTTGAAGCATGAATGCTATACGAGAATCACCTGATTTAATCCTTTCGATAATATAAGTTTCAAAATCATCGTTTAGCTTAAAAGTGGCCGGTAGATCAATAAATGCATACCTATCGGATTGTACAAATACCTATAAATAAAAATAAGAACATTTTGCATAATTTTTTTCTCATGGACTTAAAAAAAATTATGAGACAATATTAACGAGCTAAAAAAGAAAAAAAAAACCTGAGTCATATATGTCGATAATCTGGCCGGACCAATCATTTTAAATCCAACAAGGCCATAAGATTCTCATGCAATAAAAAATATGATATTTTTCGACTCCAAAAACCTCAGCACCACACAATATTTATATTGAGTATGCACTTTCTTTCAAAATTGTAATGGCATGTTTGTACAATAACATAAGCCGTCAAAAGATATTTTTAGTAGGTTTCACACTCTTCATCTCGGCAGACAATTTCTGATAATCAATATTGAGAATCTTTGTTTTTCTTGACTTTACTTCGTCCTTTTTTTATAAACAAATACAACAAGTTGTCCTTAAACCCTAAAAGTACATAAAAGTTGCCTTTAAAATTCTCTAATATTTAATAAACGATATACCTCAGCAGTGGGGGGGGGGGTACTGAAGATGGTCATATCTTTAGGTCACGCTAAAAGGGAGCCAAGTGCTTGTCAGACTATCTCTATTTCACTTGCTTTTTGTATCGAAACTGAGGCTTTTTCTTTAATGATTCCGCCTACCTGGACACAAGCATATCTCGGCAAAAAAGGCACTTCATGTACTGAGGTAGACATTCTTTCCTCAGAGAAAACCATATTAAAAGCTATATTGTTCTCAATGACATCTACTACCAACTCACATTTTCACGGATTCTGAATTGCATTTATAAGTATTGTTAAATATTAAGTCTGACATCAATCAACAATACTGAGAGAAATGCACTATATTTTACCTTTTTCCCAGGTGGAGGGTCAAAATGGTTAATTACGACACAATCATCATCATTACCCTTATTGTCCTTTTTGACCATCAATTCCTTTATAACATTAAGATCATACTTTTTCTTCATTTCACCAAATCCTTCATTTTCTTCTACATGACAACTTGCTCTATCAGACAAAATCGGTGAGTGGAGTTTGGATGCACAAACCATTTCCTTCATCTCAGTCTTCAGCTCAACAATCTTCACCAGAAGATCCAGCTTTGTTCTCTCAAAGTCATTTTTTATTTTTTTTCAAGCTCTGTTTTGGTTACCCTTCTCCTGTTCTCTTTCCCTTTCGTCAAACAAAAGTAAGTTGATAGATTTACGAAGCTTCCAGCTCCACGAACTCTACCTAAATGTTCATGAGTTTCCAGTGCAACAGAAAGCACATATTCACTTCTAGATGGTATGAACTCACCCTTGTGTTTCTTTTTAAGTAATTCTTCTTGTTAAGAAAATTTAAAACAGGTGCAATTAAAATAAAACAGAAGTGCAAGTAAATTAAAGAAAAGTGCAATTAAATTAAAAAGAAGTGCATTTAAGTTTAAAACTGTAAATCTGTTAAAAAATGAAGTGCAATGCAACACTAAATTTCAGAATTAACAATAAATCCGTTCTTATTCTTCTTCCAAACCAATGTATCATTTTTTGAGATTTTGTGTGGATATTTTCGCTCACTTACCCTCTCACTTTGCACTTTACTAATCTCCTGCATACAATTTTAAAATCAAACATTGATTCAAGAAGAACAAGAAAACTGCAAAAGATTTATATATGAAAGAGTGCAATGTAAAATATAACTCCCAAGTTTTACCGGTCATCACATTAACAAATCTTCTCCAACAATCCTTGCTAACAAATGAATACTTTTGGTGGGGGGGCTTGTTTAACTTCTTCTTTTATCTAATATACGACTTCACAAACTTTGTGGTTAATTCAGACTTAAATTGTCTCCACTTACACTAAGACTAACTCTGCACTTTTCGGAGCCTTTATGAAATTATCCTGAGGGGAACATATAACAAGTTATTAGGGAACAACTTACATATTAAACCATTTATAAAATTTAGAAAAAAGAAATATGTTTAATTTTATCTGAATATCACTCCATATCTCTGCTTTTAATTTACGATCCACTTTTAGCAAATTTTCAATATCAATTGGAACCATCATCCTCGCTAGTAGGCCTATATAAGATTACATGGTGTGCCCTGTGTCACCGACCGGAATTCCAATTTTGTTGTATCTAACTTTGAACTTTATTTTCTTGAGATTTCTTAATTCCTATTTTGTACATAGCGAAAACACCTCGTGTTGCTCCAGTTATTCTTTTCCTAGATTTTGTACTTGTAACAGTCGCTTGTGGAACATCAGAGTATGTCTTTTGGGCGTCTTCTAGTGGGGCATCTGTAGGCGGTGGGGCATCTGTAGGCGCTTCTTCAGGTTTAGGTGCCAATGGTTTTACCTCCACTTATTTTTCTTCATTTTTCTCATTTCCCTCCTTTATGACTAGTTTTTTAGATTTAGGTTTTCTTTGCCGCTTTTTTCCATTCCTCTCTTTACCATTCTAGAAATACATAAGGTAGATAATTAGATATAATAATTAATAATAGGAATAAGATTTCTAAATGCATTGTAGTAATATGTAGACAAACAAGTGAAATAAGAACTCTAAATTTGTAACAATGAAACAGCTGATAATTAAATAAAAATAAAGTGGATTTAACAAGAGTACAATTTTAAAGTCTAACTTAAAATCAAAGCAGATTTAACAAGAGTACGTGAGGATTTCACATTAAACATGTCTCAAAGCCTAGTTTTGTGACTACCAATAATATAAATATCAAAAATATTAAAAATACACCAGAGTAGGAAATGAATGACATAATATTTATTAAAATTCAAATTATCCTATAAAATAAATTCCCTCAACTGCGTCTCGTTGATTTCCAAGACTAAGCTCATCTGCATCATCATTTACAGGAACATCTACTTTAGAGTTTTCAGAGCATAATGGAGGATTTTCTATAATTGTGTCTCCTAAATCGTCGTTATTATACACCTCATGGTAATCACAATTCGTGAAGGTAAATACAACTTAGCATGTAGAATTCAGTAGATCATCGACATAGAAAACTTGTTTGACCCGGTCAACCGGCATATAATTATAATTTTTGTGACATTGTCTACAAAGGTCCACAAGTGTGAAGCCGAGATCGTCTACCTTGACACATCTATGACTATCTGCCAATATGCACAAGAACAATGGGGCTTTGAATGTACGATAACCTAACTCTCAAATTTCTTTAATAATGCCATAAAATGTCATATCACTCTCCACATGATTCAAATCCTGGCACTAAACACTTGCACCGTGTTAGAAACTAAAGAGACTCCACTATTTTGGACCGCACGTGAATTATCTCGGATTTTGTGAAGTATCGGACCCCATCAACGAGAAAGCCTTCATAATTTAATACAGAAAAAGAAAATTTTCCTGCAAGGCATCTTATTATTTCAAAAAATCTTCGCTGTTCTCGATCATTTCACTAACTTTTTTTTCAAACCAACCATAAAATAACTGATTGTACTCTACAATTAGCCACTAAACAGTCCTTTTTTCCCTCGGCGGGTGTTTTTTTTTTAAAATCCTTATGCATCCGAGAAAAGCACATATATTAAATCCGTAAATACCATAATTACTTGCTAAAAAGATGAATGAGGGAAGGATTGATTATTTTAACTTACTTGGTCTATGGATTCACTTCCGAGTTATTTAGATGAACATGTAGCTATTCCTTATCTCACTCATTTTCTTCTATTGACTTTATTATTGTAGTAGATAATGGACCATCAAGTTAGCTTTGGTCCTTCAGAAGACTGGAATTTGGCCTGAAGCCTATAATTACAAGTTCAAAAATCGGAAACAAAACAAAATCCATACACATTTACCCCCAAACTCAAGTTTTACATAAAAACTAAACAACAAAAAAAATCATCCTAAAAATCGCAACCATGTTCTAAAATGCATATCAGTATCAAAGTAAGAAGAGAAGGAATTGCTTACTATTTTGCAGAAAGTGAAAGACCGGGATGGATTGCTTTGGTTGTAGAAAGAATGTGAGAGTATTTAGATGTTTACCTCAAAATAAAATAAGGGAAATTACCATGGGTAGATAGACAGTGATTAAATGACTATTGATTACCTAACGGGAAGTTGATCCATTTTTAAAATTAAGGGTGAAGATAAGTAGTCTTTTGGGCTTCAAGGACTATGATTATGATGAAAACACGAATCTAGGGGCTAGATAGTTGCCATTAGTAATTGGGCACATCTCCCTTAGTGAAGGCTGCATGCTTTGGGTTATCCTTATCCCGAACATGTCTTGGTTATATATCAGGTGAAGATCCCTAAAATTCTCCAGAAGACATGGCTAAGAAGTTGTCCTTCGCCCAAACAATGGTGTTGGAATAAAGTACAAGGACATGTTGGAGGCCTGCATGATTAGGTCCAACAAACTTGGGCTAGAGGTGTTTTTTCTTCTTAATGAGCCCAAGCAATAATGTGTCCATTGGAAAAAGGCACAAAGTAAACAATGACCTTATTATTGGGAAGTGGCCCAAATATCAGGGAACTAACCAGAATGTCTGTCCCCTATTATCGCCAACGGAAGGGAGTAAGACCTGTCAAAGATTTGAATAAACATTGACATTGAAACACAATGACAAACTTTTCTCTTAGGCTCTTGTATTCCAAAATCCTACTCCAAACCATATTAACACAAAATCACACCGAAAGTGAATCGGGGGGATAATGCCTTATATATTCTTCTTTACTATTTCGACGGAAGGATGTTCGTCCGTAATCGCGTGTGCATAATTCTTCAAATTTATTTAATAGTTGGTGAGTTGGAATTTGGTATTTCATTTTGCAATTTATATTATTATATTTGGTATTTGGTATCTAATAGTTGGTGAGTCATCCGTTGTTGTAAGAAATTGGTCACTATAAAAAAGGACAATGTTTCTTTTAGGGGATCAGTTGTGCTAAAGATATTAAATATTGGTCTGCATCTGAGGCATGAATAAAACAATGTCTAACAACCTTTTATTTTAAGTAAAAATTTGTTTATCTTTAACAACATTTTGATACGAACTTATTATTTTCCTTAATTACTCAACCGTATTAAGGGGCAGAAACACACTTTTTTTCTACGAATCATTTAGTATTGATAACATTCACTTTGATCTTCCACCATTGAATTTTCAGTTTCAGTTACTCATTAGACTATTTTCTTGATAAAAATATATATTTTTCAAAAAAAATAAACTGAGGTTTTAGCATTAACATTGATTTTCTACCATTGAATTTACTTTTATAGTTTGCTCGTTAGACATTTTTATTGTTAAAAATATATCTTTCCTAAACAAAAACATACTATGAGATTTTTTTATTACTTAAATTAGTCACGTACTCTTAATATTTTGCACTCCTATTACAAGTTGGACAATATATTTGAAAAATGAAAAATGGCTTAATAATCAAAGAAAACATGTGTAAATTAGAGGGAATCAAAAAATGTAATTTTAGGAGTTATTAATAAATTAATGGAACATTAAAAAAATGAAACATTTTAAAGCATAAAATGTTAGAAAATGTTAAGTAGCCTGAGGATCTATTAATATAATACCTAATAAATCATGATAATGTAATAAGAAATAATGAAATATATATTTTTGAAGTATAATAAATTTTGGTGGATATGAATATTTAAATGGTAATTATTATTTTTTCTCATGATTAAGTGGCACAAAGATAATTAATAATTTTATGAAATATTATTTTAATTTTAATAGTATATTACATTATTGACATTAAAACATGCACACTATTTAGCAAAAAAAAAAAAAAAAAAAACATGCACACTATTCTCTAGTTTCGGGCACAACACATACACAAACCCGTCAAACACAATAATTATTCATTATATCGTATATCTCTCTCCCTTCTCCCTTCTCCCTTCTCCCATCTCTCTATATCTCCTATCTATACACACAAACACATCCCATCACACATTGTCACATCTCTTCTCTTAATCACCTTCGATCCAACTTTCTCCCTCTACCTTACTCTGAGGGGCAGACCCAAAATTGGAAGACCACCGGGACTAAAAAATTTTCTAAACAAAAGTTTAAATTAATGATATCTTACAAATATAAACGCATAATTTTTCTAAGCAAAAAGAAAGTTTTGTAAAATAAGAGGCTATGAAGCATGATTTTGACTTCTTTTTATTTGGGAGCAATTAAATAAGTCAAGATTTAGAGGGAATTAAAAATGAACATATCTTCTGACAAAAAAAAGTCATCAATTCTTTTGGTGAAATTGAAGTATATAATTTTATTTTATTTTTATAAATTTTTAATTTTATTGATAGTAAATAAGTTACAAAAACAGCTAGTTTTCAATCATCTTAATTGCATTTACATGGTCGTTATTAAAATATGATCACTGGTTAGTGAGATTCAAAATATTTTGTTTTAATTTATTTTGCGGTATTTTAACACTATGACCATAAGAATACTTGACAACCATTAACTAAACAAGATTAATTGTTAATATTATATATGTTTCACAAATTTTAAAATAACTAGTAAGTAACTTACTTTTCTTAAAAAGTTTATATATAATTTTTTAAAAGAAAAGTAATTATTATAGAAATTTAAGGTAAATGTTAATTGATTTTTTTTTAAAAATAAGTACTTACTTTAGGAAAAAATAATCCACTTTTATATACACCAACTTACATATATCTTGGAATTCAAATGATTCAAACACATAATCTCAACTTGTTATTTGATTGAGTACGATGAAATGTAAGACAATTATCTTCTTATCTCTTGTAAATTCATTTTAACTTTTAAGGCATATATGCCGAAATATTAAATAATAAAATATTTTTTATTTAGTTTTAATATTATTAAACTACTTTTTCAAAAGATTGATTTATTTTATTAGAATGGAAATAAATAGGGAAAAAGAACAGAAAGTTATTTAATATTCAAATTAACAATTCAAAAAATTACATAGGGGCTTAGATATGATTGTTCGCCCTGTATTAGTAATATTTTTGAAAAATAATTATTTTCCCCCGGTTACTACCCACCCTAGCCTCTCTGTGGTCCGCCCTGCTTACTCTCTTGTTCTGACACCAACATATACACTACACAAGACCAGACCAACATATACACTACACAAGTATACACTGAACGCGCTCTCAAATAACATGCAACACCCCATTTCTCCGATCAAAACTACTATCTGTCACCGTTGTTGTTGCTGTCGCGGCCGGTGGTGGACGCCAATTATTTGATTATTTATTTAGTGCCTTGATTGAGGATGGAGTTACTATAATTCAGCAAATTATTTAATTGATTATTTGATAGGAGAATTTTAATTAGTACCTTGATTGAAGGGTTCTATTGGGCCTTTGTACATAGCATAATTTTTTTCTTTAGGTAATTGTGTGCCAATTAGACGCATGCCAATTTGTTGGTTTGTTTTTGTGTAACTAATTTTTTTTTGGTTATATTTTATTCTATTTATTTATTTTTTATAAATTATATGTACACTCGTTTTTTATAATAATAAAATTTTAATGATCAGATATAATTTTCTTTTATTATTTTTAATATAATATATTTATATTCAGAATTTTTGAAAGAGATTTAATGGGTGGTCTCATATCAGAGTTTAAAGCACAATTATGATTGAAGGACCTCGGAAAACAAGACAATTTTGATGATATGATGGATTTCACGCAATTATCAATTATAAATTGTATTTTTACGGGATACTATCCCCTGGTTTTAACGAGACCTTTTATTGTAATTTATCTGCTCCGATATCTTCTAAACTTGCGAAGAAAACTCTTTCCCTCCAGATTGTATTCTTAATTTTGATTTTGATTTTTAATCAATTAAAATATTTTCTACCAAAAAAAAGATACTTAATAATTTTTATAAATTATTCCTGTAATTTTAATTGTATATTACATTATTGACATTAATACATTTGCATTACTTTTGGCTAACTTAGAATTAGAATTTTAAAAAATAATTTAAATTCATTAAACTGAAATCAAATATATACGATATATACGAGTGTTCGTCGACCCAAATTATAAGTTGAATTTACAACTTATAAGATGATAAGTTGAATGTTAGTAACGAGTACTTTTTCTCAACTTATTTTGATTTTTAATTTTTTTTATTAATTTTAGTTTTTAAATTTATGTTTTTAAATATTAAGTTAATTTAAAAGTCATGAATTAAGATAATAATATTCAAAAAATATTTATTTTAATTCATAAGTTAAAAAAATTATGACTTATAAGTAAAATTAACCAAACACTTAACTAACTTATAAGTATTATATACTTATCACTTTTAAGCCACTTATTAATTTTAAATTATAAGTTATTTTAAGATTTCTATGAAAATTTTACAACCCATATGTACATTGAATTGTGTGGATTATACTAGAGATTTCAATAATATATTATATACATAATCTTGACATTAAATATAAAAAAATCACTTAAAATTCTTTAAAATCTATAGATATTTGCGATACTAATATTTTTTAAATTTACATTACTTTTATTTTATTTTATTTTATTTTTCAATGATTTTTCGATACACATATATATTGTTATGATATTCTTTTTATAGTGTGTTATAATATTGTTTCATCAAGTATGCAAATATTCATAAATATACATATATGTATTTGAATTACAACTATGTATAGTACAATATCTAATTATATTATATCTATTGTACCATTGTATGATTTTTTCTGTTTTGAGTAGTATAAGAACAAAATATTCATTTTATATTTATGATTGATTAAATTTCTAATCATATTCTATCTAAGCTTATATTATTATATTTTATAGTAATTGATGTTTCAATAGCAGTAGAAGTAATTATTTTTAAATATTTATAATTATATTAACAATATATATACTTATTCTAATTATAAGATATGATTTTAAAAGTATATATGAGATTATTTTGGCAACAAAGTTAGGATATAATAATATTACACAATTTAATAATATAGAAGATATGGATTTGGATATTATTGATATAGTTGAAATCATAATCATGTATTTAATATCAAATTTTCAGTCAATTTTCAAAACAACTGATGCAATTAGATTTTATAATACTTTGTAATCTAAATTGAATAATGATCCTTTTAAATATTCTCTAAGTTTTATCTTTGTCAAAGCAGTTGACTGGTCATTTTTTGAAGGAATGCAAACGGATATGATCTCAGAAAATATCTCAGCAAAAACAGACATATCACATATATACAACATATTATAAATAGGGTTATAGAGATCAATAGTATCCTCAGTTTCATTTGGATCATAACCTGCACAAACACGATAGTCAAGAAAAAGTAATTTTTTACCTTACCCCCGTTTTACTTTAGAAGGGAGAATATATATTTTTTTATGGGTGGATTAAGTAGCTCAGATCTAACCATGTACACCATCCATGAGACCGACGAAGCAACAATAGCAGCTGCATGCGTTGCTGAAGAAAAGCTGGAATCTGGAAAGATAAGTGGTAGGTTGTGGTTAAGTTTAAGGTGGCTTGGACTGGTGGTTGCTCTTGTTTTATACTGCTCTATTGTGATGGTAGTAATGGTACTCTATCCTGCTACTGATCAACATGTAGAAAGAGTGTTGATTCTCGTCTTGATTGTAATTTTTATGGTGTTTTTGGCTCTTTATACGTATGAATTTGCTAAAGACACGTACAATAAAACAAAGGCCTACAGGGAAGCAATAAAGTTGATAAGAGAGGCCGAGGCTTTACATGGTGATGCTCCAAACAAGAGAACTCGTCATGATCTACAACTTTCAGAGGATCTGAGGTCCATTTTGTGCTTTTGATCATCAATTATTAACCCTCTTGTATCATGAACACCTGATCAATTAATGTTAGCATATTATTTATATATGCTTTTAACTTTGATGAGGGGAAATATTTTATTTTTGCAGCCTTTGTCTTGGCTAGACTTTAAACGAATAACATAAGAAATTTGTACTTCAATAGCAAGAGTAAAAAGTTGGTAACAAATTTATTTGAAAAAGTATAATTTATTTATGTTTGCCTGATAATAAGTTAAACATAATAAAATAAAATATTCAAACATATACTAGCTAAAAAGCTAAATCTTTTACTCTTTATTTTACGTAACTACAAATTATAATTAAAAAATTAATTTACTCGAATCGATCTTTAGTTATGTGTCAGCAAGCAAAGATGCCTACCTAATTTTCATATTTTTTAACTAAAACATACCTATATATTTTTAGTTCAATGAACTTGACTTAATAGATACGACCCTTATATTTTTTTATTAACTTTAAATTGTATTGTAAATTATATTAAATCATGTTCAAGCTCAGGTATCAATATCATCTAGTCTCAAATATGTTTTGATTTGCAATAAAATTTTTAAAAAACATAACTAATATGATAATGAAATCTTATACAATTAGAGCTGTTCGCGAAAAAGTACGGGTTCGACTCGTTAACGGCTCGGCTCGGCTCGCTACAAACTCAAGCTCGAACATGTAAATAAATATGTGTTTGTTAAGAAAACGTGCTCGGTTCGGCTCCGGCTCGGCTCGGTTCGACATAAAAAAACTCAAAAAATATGATTTCACTACAACAAAATAACGGAAAAAAATGTGCGCCCAACTTACGACGGAAAAAAGTAAAACGTCGTAATTATTTACGACGAAACACAAAACCGTCGTAAGTTTAGTATTTTATTAATAAAATTATGCACGACACGATTAAACAAAAGTTAAAATAATTTGATGTTGCGACGATTTAAATATTTTGTCGTAAGTTAATTATTTTTATTAAAATTTTAAATTGAAATTGAATAAAAAACTATTTTATCTAAATTTACAACCAAATATTTCCGATGGAAAAAATCGGATTGTCAAATTTACGACGGGATTTTATCAAAAAGGGAAATTTAACTTTGTACCAAAAAAATTTGGCGGAAAAATAAAAATCATTTGAAATTGCGACGATTTGAACATTTCGTCGTAAGTTAAATATTTTTATTAAAATTTTAACTGGAAATTAAATGAAAAAAATATTTTCATCTAAATTTACGACGAAATATTTGTGACGGAAAATATTGGAACATCCAATTTACGACGGAAATTAAAATTCGTTGTAAGTTATCAAAGAGAGAAATTTAACTTTTCGCCAAAATTTGGGCGGTAAATTTGACTTTTCTAAAATTTTGCATATAATAATTTATGACGGATTCGGTCGTAAATTAGCACATGAATTTTGATAATTTCAATTTTAAAAAAATATTTTTTCATGATCGAACCATATTAATGTCAGCATTTATTTGTTTGGGTGACATTTCAAGAATTTCAGAAAAAAATTTAAATATTTTGATAAAATAATTTAATATGAAACATTGATTATATCACTAATATATATATAGGGAGTTGCTCAAATGAGAACACAATTATTGGTGAGAACTGAGATCTAATCCATTCGTTTTATATAATTTTTTTAATCTCCACCACACAGTTCTTTCTTTTTAACTACTTGCCTCTGTCTCTCGTTTACTGTCTTTCATCTCCTCAAACTTTCCAGCCATCACCGCCTCGTTAATTTCTTTCATACCACCACCAATTCATCGGAATTCGACTATCATTGATTTCGTTAGCATCTTCATCATCGATATAACATCTCCACTTAAAAATTTCACAATTTTTATCAAGGTGATGTTTAAGATCTCGCCGCCGTTGAGATGAAAGTCACAGGTTACCGGCGTTATTCGTGAGTTTGCCTCCACAATCTGCTACTACACAGCCTCTCCCATATAGATTCATTGGAGAGAAGATGGTGAATACAAATGTGACTGGTAATTACATCATTAATAAAGGTAAATGTATGGCGACGTGTCCGATGGTGTTGGTGGTGGTTTGGTGGTAGTAACAGTATGGCGGTGACGGTGATTAATGGTGGCGTTGTGGTTGTTATAGATTAATTGTGTGATTTATTCTTTAATTTGGTGATTTTTGTTATAATGTCGGTGGTCGAAGTTGAGGAACATAGCTGGTGGCCGAATCTGTTAGTCAGAATCATTGTCCGACTGTGGTGATCTTTGTATTTTCGGCGGTGATTTTTCATTCTCCGGTGGTAATTTTTGAATTGATGGTGGTGATTTTCTATTTGACGGTGATGATTATTGGTGGTCGCCGGAAATGGAGGTCGGCGGTGGTTGGAGGTGTCAGGTGGTGGAATTAGAAAGATTAGGGTGATAAAATATTTAAATATTAAAAAATTAAAGTATGGTGAAATATTAATATAATGTATAAAATGAGTGTCTGCGATTGATTCTCATGTCTCACAATAGAAAGGTTCTCACTGGAGTAAGACCCTATATATATATATATTGTCATCCATACGGTTGAATCGATGAAAAATATTTTTAAAATAATCGAACCACAAATTCAGAACTAAACACTAGTTATCTGTCCTAGTCAAACATGTTAAAATGTCAAACCAAATAAAATTATTTTGATATGAAATTTTGGTTATATCACTAATATGTATATCTATTGACATCCATACGGTTAGATCGTTGAAAAATATTTTTAAAATAATCGTAACACTAATTCAGGATTCAACACTAGTTAGATCGTTGAAAAATATATAAAATTTTATATATTGGACTATTACGAATATTTTTCTGATTTTTTATGAATATTTCTTAATGATTGAATCATATGAATGTCAAGATATAAATATTTTAGTGATGTGAAAAAAAATTAGAAAAAAATAAATTTCTTAATTTTATTTAAAATTTAATGGTTAAATATTGATTTGACTACTACTTTCAAATTGTGTTTAGTCCCAAATTGGTGTTTCCGTTTGTTAAAAAATAAATCTCAATGACCTAGTGGTATAGACATTAAGATATGTATATTTTAGTAATATGACAAAAATTTTAAGAATTTTTTTTATTTCATTTGATATTTCAATAGTTAACTAGTGATTCTACTAGTACTTCTAACTAGTGTTAAATCATGTATTTCTTTTTTTTAAAAAAAATTATTAACAATCCAACCATATAGATGTCAAGATATACATATTTTAGTGATATCATGTATTTCTTAACGAACAAAAACCTGTATTCGAGCTCGAGCTCGAGCTCGTTAACGAATGAGCCGAACACGAGCTTTTGTCGAAACATAATAAAAATCGAAACATTAATATGGGAGAAGTACTAGTCAAACTACTAGTTAACTGTTAAAATAGCAAATCAAATATATTTATTTTTTCTAAATTTTTTATTATATCACTTAAATATATAAATCTTGACATCCGTACGTTTGGATCATTTATAAATAATTTCAAAAAATCGAAACACCGATCAGGTAATAAATACTAGTTACAAGTAGTAGTCAAATCACTTGTTAATTATTAAAATATCAAATTAAAGATTAATTTTTAATATCTGAATTTTTTCAAATTACTAAAATATATATTTTGACATTCGTATAGTTCAATAATTTAAAAATATTTATAAAAAATTTGAATAAAATTCATAATAATTAAATATATAAAAAATAACTTTTTTTTTAATTTTTTTCGAGCCGAGCCGAGCTTGAGCCGAACATGCCAAAAGCTCGGCTCGAGCTCGTTTTCTTAACGAACACATTTTTGTGTTCGAGCTCGAGCTCGAGCCCTTAAGGAGCCGAGCCGAACCGAGTCCTTAACGAGCCGAGCTCGAGCTTGTTCGCGAACGGTTCGGTTCGCGAACAGCTCTATACACCTCAACCTTAGGACCCTCGTTCTTCTTGATGACTAACAACACATTTTTCTTCTTCAACTCAGAAAGCTCTACTCCAAAGATGACACGTTCTTCGCCTCATCGTCCCTAATCAAGCCAATGTCTTTATATTGACGCTCCAATTCTTGAACTTTCTTTGACAAGCCTCACAGCTTCTATCTTGCTAAACTGAAGCAAGGCCTCGTCAGTGTGCTCCTCGAGGAACACAACCTTTTTCTCATCCTTTTTCCGGGCTTCGTTAGCGGCCATTATCTCTAAGTTGACCTTGTCTCGGTGTTGCTGGTCAACATCTGCCTGAAAACTTTCCATTCTACATACATCAGACATAAACTACAAAACAAACAAAAATCAAAGTTCATTCAAAAGTCGACCGTTCAGAAAAATAAAGTAACAGTTCAAGTTAGGAAAGTCTACAAAAAGAGTAAAAAATAAATAGCTTCGCAACACTTAAAGGACTTACCATTCCCCCTCAGTTCAAAAACCTCTTTGACAGCTCTTCTTTTTGTTCGAGCAATATATGTGGATGCGTCTTGTGGTAGGTTAAAAACTTGAAAATCCTGAATAAGAGGCTCTTCGACCTTTGAAACATGCACATGAGCAATAGTGATACCCTTACAGTCCACAATGGTCAAAGTTTTCCCTACCCCTTGACCTAAAGAGTCATTCATATATTTGGGGGTGTTCTCCTATCAACATGAGACTTCACAAGACCTCGCTTACGGGTCATGATCTCACCACCATCCATAATATCCACATCGATCATCGGCCTCTTATTCTCAGCATGATTGATGTTGACACTAGCTCAAGAACCCAAAGCACCCCCACGGGCCAACGGACCCACTTTCCCACTAACAGCTTCCCCAATCTTCTTATTTGCCAACATCAACATAGCTTTGTTCATATTCGGCTTCGGTACCCCCTCCTTAGGATATTCTTCAACGGATTCCCAAAAACTGTAAATAAAATAAATCAGTTAGCGGCATGGATTCAGACTATAATAAAGAATAATAACAATAAAGTACGTAAAAAAGACAATAGAGCCAACATCAAAGTATGTAATAATATACTTGAAACCCTTTCAAAAAAAGAACAAATAAACTCGGTATCATATACTTCCACCAAGCTCGAGGGTTCCTCAGCTAACGGGACCACGAGGCTTCACAAAGTCAAGCTCGAGCCTGAACACAAACTGCCATTTTGAAGGCTAGCACGAATTAGAGGACTTCACATCAACAATCTTGTGATCCTTTGTGTTTCGCACAATAAGCAATGAATCGTGACACTTGGGCAACAACACTGGGGACTAATTGAGCCATTTCGCACCTGATAGTCTCATAAATGGCAAGGTGAAAGGGCTGTATCTTCAAGAAAAGCCCTTAGTAAAAAAGAATTAGTGGTATCACATGCATACCGTACTCAACCATCATCTAGACCTGATCGCCATCCTTGGGTACACGAATATAATACCCGTTATCAAAATTTAAAAAATCCTTCAACTTTGACTTATTCAACCCTCTTTCAACATAATAATTGCCATATTTCAAATTATTAGGGCCAGCAAAATCCCAGCCCCAATAACTCAACTTTCCTCAAGAATATGATTCCATAGCGGTCATAGGAGGAAGAACTTCGGGAGGAGGAATTTCAGGTAATAGTACACCTCTTTAAAATACACCAGAAAAACTGATTAGAATCTTCATCATCATCACCAACCAAGGAATTTTGCCCTCAATTTTGGACAGGGAAGGTGCGGGACGAAAAAGACTTACAATGCTGCAAAGACTTACAATGGTGGTGATGGTAGAGAACTAAAATGCTGCAAAGACTTATAATGGCGGTGATGGTGGAGAACTAAGTTGTTTACTTCACAGTTTTCCATTAAACTTTTCTCAGAAAATAAAAAAAAAATATGAAAAACACGTTTTTCTCATTTATAACTACGAAATGAGAAAACTGTGGAAAATTGTTTTTTATTATTTTTTAATCTAAAAAAACAGAAAACACCCACTTTCTAACCCTAATATCTTAAACTAGCCATGTTCAACACTTCTAATCCTAATATACACACATTCACAACATTTGTATTCACTAGCTTTTTATGTAAGGAGTAGGATATATGGAGACCACATTTTTGTTCGAGACTAAGACCACTTATGTTCTGCAATTAAAATATTGCATAAAAATATTGCAAACGTATTAATTTGTCAATTATGTTCTACAAAGATCATTATTTTATTCAAAATCTTGAACATCATGTACTGCTTGTAGAACATTACAAAATGTTTTATTCTACAAAACATGTTTAGTTTGCCGAACATTTATTCAAATGGCAGAACATACAAATTATACTTATTCAACTTAAATGATATTCAACAATTTTAATGAATTAGTGATATTTGGAGAACTTACTTCACAAAACAATATATTTCATAGTGTTTTGATTGCAAAATTTAGATGGTCTTCGAGATCTCCGATAAAAATGTGTCTCCATAAAACTTTTCTCTTTATGTAATATATGCACAATATATTAATATATTGCTTTTTTATGAATCATACATGAATACATGAATATTATTAATAGTAATATAATTAAATATTAATATATTTATTTTATAATAAAGACAAAACAAACTCGCATAAAATTTTTAAAAAATTATATTAATGAAATATTCACAAATAAATTGTTAACATAATATACATAAAAGTTGATATATGTTACAAATATTAAAAACTATATAAATATAAATAAATAATTTAAAAGCAAATTTTTATAATATATTTTTTGTTGACAATAACATTATTTACAATTGTTCATTCATTAGATAAAAGAATTATATATTTTAAATTGAGAAGTATTTATATATATTTTTCCCAACTTTTTTGTTTAAGTTAATTTGGAACATGTTTTCTTATTTTTCAATAGATTTCTTAGAATTAGAAAAGTGATAAAATTTTAGAAAATTGGAAAAAAGAAAACAGGAAAATTTCTTGTATATATATATATATGCAAATGATCAAATAGAAACCAAATTTAAAATAAAAACTAAAAACTAATCTAAGACATTAGATCAATCTAATGTAATACCCCCTAAAAACACAACACCCAACTAATCTGCACCCTCTCACATACAATCTCAACTTTTCCCCTTTATTTTTAATTTGATTTTTTCCATCAAAGGGTAAGTTTGTTTTAAAATATGACTTCACTGTATTTTCTCCATCCCTCAACAATCGATTTGCATACCATGTGTGTTATATTTCGAAGTAATTTAAAAAAAAATATTTGGTTTCTAGTTTCTATTCTAAAATTGGATTCTATTAGAGTAGCCCCATATATATATGTATGTATGTATGTATGATTAGCGAGCCTAGGATCCAACGAATAAAATACAGGAATAAATAAAATAATAATAAAGTAACAGGAAATATTCACCCACTTAAAAAAATGAAAAACTCTTTTCTTTCCAAAGTAATTAGTTACCTAATTATTTATCTTTGCCAGAAAAAGAAATATACAAATTTAATTAGGAAAATAATGGATTTGAACTATGTATTCTTGGGTATATCTATGATTGATAAGATATTGATTTACTATATTTGACTTGGTGATTGACAATATAACAAAAATGATCAACAATTTAGGTGACGTAGGTTTAGCTTTTCATTTATTATTGATGTTATTTAGCTCATATTTGTATATATTTTGAGTTTATAGTATATATTTTGTTCATTTTATAAATTAGAATTTTTATATAAAGAAATGTTAAATAAAATTAGATTTAGAGAACAATGTGGCCTAAATTTCTTGGACTTACACAAAATTTTGTGTTGAATTGCACTATTAAGATCAAGAGCTTATCACTACACCAAAAACAACTATTTGTGGATAAGGCACAAATATAATTTTTATAGGAAGATGTTGAACACCCCAAACCATCGCTCCAACATATGCCATAATTAACAAGTACTTGTTCGGAGATAATGGTTGTACAACCTGTTTTGGCATACATCTCATAAATATGTGCGACAATGAGAATCTAACCCGTGACCTGTTTTAATATCACTTGTTAGAATCAAACGTTTATCACTACACCAAAATCAGCTACTTGGGGATAAGGCCTAACTATAACCTTTATAGTGTCGTAATCAGCGCCAAATATTAATATAGGGAGATGTCGGACACCCCAATAGGTTCAATTAGAAAAATATTGGAAAATGTGGGCAAGTTTGAATTGATAGTGGAGATATGAGAGAGAGGGGGGGACTGGGGGGACTGGGGGGGACTGGGGGGAGATGCGTGAAGAATTTCAAAGTTAATATCAATTATCTTGATAACTAAGTGTTCGGCTCAAGTGCAGACCATTATGAAATTTATTGCTCATACATGCCTAGATTTGCAATGCAGTTTCATGCAATCTAATGCTCTGATTTACTGTTGGAAATCTTAGACGATTCTACTGAACTAAAATAAATATATAGTTATTTCTTATATAGATTAATATGTAGCTTAATAAGTCTCCAAAAAAAGTCATTTTATCTTTAATGAATATCTTACCATTAATGCATATGGACCAATCTATATTTGTTCACTTGATTGATTGATATTTGAAGAAGTATGTGACCTAATTCTGCTGCACTTAGAAAATATATATTATTATATTTGGAGTACATTGTGACCTAATAAATATGTTTCTCTTACAAAAAATAGAATATGGTAAAAAAAAATATAGACACATTTACACAATATCGGCCCAAAAAAATTCAAGAATGAGTCTTTTGCCCCCTTCCTTTTTTTCCTACTTCACTTCCATATATTTCTCTTTGCATAACCCGAACCGTAATCACTCTCTTCTTTTCCCCTCCATTCTTTTGTCACATCTCTCATGTTTTCTCATGATTTCCTTTTGCTTCCATGTATCTTTCCTACCAGAGTGTACTCTCCACATGGAGTTAAAACCCTTCTTCAAACTCGCTCATCCCCCATTTTGGTTTATTTTAAAGTTAATGAGGTTTTCAATTACGATTACCCCTCACATGATAACCCTGTTTATAACACCATTGTTATTTTAACCTTATTGATAATTGGATGATGTTACGATTGGACCTATGTGACAATGTTGGGCCTAATATTTAGAATGGGGTTGTTAGTTTAGTTCGGCCCAATGATATATTCACTAGAGGAGTGTTAATGCATATATAATATACTTTCTTCTCATTTTAGGGTATCGAATGAATTGAAATGAACCTTTATTTTATCTTTTATTTTCTCTGCATTTTTATTCCTTTGTTCTTAGCTTAACTTCAATCAAAAAACCCAAAAATATTGTCAAGATCATGACAAATGGTATCAGAGCTAGTGGTTTCTCGGACATGTCTACCGCCGCTAGTGTCACTGAACATTCCTTGTTCCCAATTCAAAACCCTAACCCTAATTTCTATCATCCCTACCAGTACCCATCCCTTGTAACTCCTCTGTACACACCACCTCCAACCCCTACATATCAGTATACACCTGCCCCAACACCTCCTCATGTTTACCATCATATTCAACCACCACCAGAACCACCGTATTATTTCTACACTACTCCCGAAACAACTTATATTACCACATCTTCGATGCTGATTTCTGATACTACCAAGTGTTCTCTACACCAAATGGATAGCAAAATCACTCAACTGGATGACAAAATCAATCAAATGCGAGTGTTAATTGAGGAGAGGCAGATTAGCCTGCTTAAAGATGAAGAAACTGTTACAACTTGCGAAGTGTCAAATTCCTGTCCTGTTGGTGATGGGATCAATATGGAGGATAAAATGACTCGAATAATTCAAATTCTTGAGAAGATGGGGAAAAGCTGTGAAAAATCATCAAAGCTAGTCAATGGGGCTATATTAGGAAAAGAAGTTGGAGCAGATGTATCCAAACTAGTTAAGGATGATGTGTTGGAAATTATTGAAGATTGTGAAAAGAGAACCCTGCAGAAACAGTCGAAGCAAACAGGCTCAAATATGGTGAAATTACTACCTGCAATACCAGCACACAAGGTGTTCGATGATTAATCTGAGAGAGTATTTTCCTGAAAAGCGCCAGTATTGATTCCCCGAGGTACAAATCCAATTATTTACTCTCCCACACTCTATTGGAATGTTTTGAAAATAGATTATTACAGGGTTGTGGTTTATAAGCTCCATGAGAACGAATATGGTAAAGTTTTTGAAAATTTTGGTGTTAAATTTAAAAACGATGTAAATGCAACACAAGTGTTTGATGAATTTTTTGGTAATGAAAAGATCACTTGGAAGATGAATTTATATGGGTTGGTTAATATTTCTTGTAACACGAGAGAATGTGAATTGTTTGAAAATATGCTTCAGAGGAAATCAGTGGCTCATGATATTAGACATGGAATTAGTACTTACCGCAAGCAAATTGTCAAAAGGGGGATTAATGATAATTTCCTCGAGAAAATATATATGTGATTTGCATCAGAATTCAGTTGTAACTAGGAGGACGGTTCATGTTAAGAAGTGCTTTCAGTGTTGGGACAAAGTTGGTGAACTAAAATATTATAAGATTCACGAGAACGAGTATGGTAAGGTTCCAGGTAAAAGTCGTATAAACCCAAGTGGTTTGGAGTTGCTCGACAAAAGTATTGAATTAAATGTTCAATTAAACTGTTCAGAGGTGAAGGAATTTATGAAAGTACTGCAGGCTGGCGCTGATGTAAGGTTGATTGGGCAATTTGGTGTAGGGTTCTCCTTTGCTTACCTTGTCGCGGATAAAGTCATTGTGACTACTAGGCACAATGATGATGGACAATATGCTTGGAAGTCCCAAGCTGGTGCTTCATTTACAGTCACAAGAGGTGTAGATGGGAAACAACTTGGTTGCTTTAAGGAAGATCAGATAGAGTATCTTGAGGTGAGACGTATCAAGGACTTAATCAAGAAACATTTGGAGTTTACTAATTTTCACATTTATCTATGGGTTGAGAAGATAAATGAGAAGAAGATTGGTGACGATGAAGAAGATGGAGACCAAGAGAAGGAAGGTGATGTGGAAGAAGTTGAGGAGGAGAAAGAAAAGAGTGAGCCTAGGAAGAAGAAAATTAAGGAGGTCACTCATGAATGGGAGTTAACTAACAAGCAGAAGCCTATCTGGTTGCGGATGCCTGAGGAGATCACTAATAAGGAATATGCAACTTTCTACAAAAGCTTTCCAAATGATTTAGAGGAACATTTTGATGCTGAAGAGATCTCTTCTAGGATTCTTATCGAGTTGAAAGAGATTGCAGGGGCGTTAGACTCAACCGTAAAGAATGTTGTTACTGTTCCAGATTATGTCAAGGATTCGCAAAGGCTCGCAAGAAAGGATGCTGGTGTTATTTCTGGCCTTAATTTACTGCGAATTATTAACAAGCCTACTATAGCTACTATTTCCTATGGTCTTGACAAGAAGGCTTCAAGTGTTGGCGAGAAGAACGTACTAATATTTGATTTAGGCGAGGGTACTTTTGATGTGTCACTTTTTACAATTCAAGAGGGTATTTTTGAGGTAAAAATTATTGCCGGTTACACTCATTTGGGAGGTGAAGATTTTGATAACAATATGGTGAATCATTTTGTACAAGTGTTTATGAGGACGAACACGAAAGATATTAGTGGAAGTGCGAGAACGTTGAGAATTCCCAAAGTCCAGCTACTGTTGCATGACTTTTCCAACAAGAATGAGTTATGCAAGATTATTAATCCTGAAGAAGCCTTTACTAATGGTCCAACTGTTCAGGCGGTAATTCTTAGTGGTTTGCAGGCAGAAATTGAAGTACAAGGAAACCAAAGAAAATTGAAGGTTCTATATGTCAAAGTTATGAAGAAATTACAAGATGCTATAAACATCCTTGAGGACAAGGATATTTTGAAGGAGTGGAGTATGTTACGATTGGACCTATGTGACAATGTTGGGCCTAATATTTAGAATGGGGTTGTTAGTTTAGTTCGGCCCAATGATATATACACCAGAGGAGTGTTAATGCATATATAATATACTTTCTTCTCATTTTAGGGTATCGAATAAAATGAAATGAACCTTTATTTTATCTTTTATTTTCTCTGCATTTCTATTCCTTTGTTCTTAGCTTAACTTCAATCAAAAAACCCAAAAATATTGTCAAGATCATGACATATGAATACGATTAAGAATGCCATAATCAACTCATACACTCGCAATCATACGTTTATGGCTCGAAGGCTGTCACTACATTCAAGAAACCTCAATTTAACATACTAAAAACATACACACCAAAGGGAGAAATTTGGGAAGGATCAAGGAGTGGATATTGGGAGATTTGAAGATAATTGCCAAGAAATTTTTCTTATCCTCTAGTCATTTTAAGGTAATAATCTAAATCTTAACTCAAACAATATATTTTCTTAATTATCATATTTAAAAACTACAAGATAGATATTAGTGTGAAGATTCATGAATTAAAAAATTAATTTGTATGAACGTATAAAATTATAGGTGTCAATATCTTCTAATTAGGAAATTAGGGTTAACTCAATTGGGCTTTACGTGGGCTTATAGAGTTAAACATAACATACGTTTAATATATTATTAACAGGAACTTAAATTAGGTATCATCCTCCTTCTTCTTCTCTCCACCTTTGCTTCCAGATGGCTTAGTGAATTGACTTGGATTTGAGCCAGAAGGATTTTGATCATCTTTCTTCTGCTCATCATCATCCTTGTCTTTTCTTATATTATACTGTGTATTTGGCAGCATGGTGTCAGGGTTCACAAGATATCTCTCCAAAATGTTTATCAGCTCCACATCTTCATGCTTCTTGTTCTTTTTGTGCTTCAAGTCAGACTGCAATGTCATGATCGACCTCATGTTTGATCTGACACAATGTTTGGGAACAAGAAGATATCTGGCTTGTTTGGTCATTGGGCAGATGTAAACTGCTCCTTGGTTTGGATATAGATAGGCTCTGGGAAAAGCTTTTATATGTACCTTTTTAAGCTCTAGGAGAAGTTGAGTATCTTCATGAATGACTGGATTTACTCTGTCAATCATCACATCAAGTTCATATCCTCTTAGAGTTTGAAGATTTGTGAGAGTCAACTGAATGCACCTGTCTACACCACCATCATTGATGTTCATGACAATCCTTTTCTCCAGAAAGTTATCAATCGTCACTACCACTACCCTTATGAAGTTGATGTTGTTGGTCAAATCTTTCTTGCAAGTCATATAGTTGTTTTTAAGAGACACTCTTCGTGCTGCAAGAACATTGAATTCTTGATCTTGATTTGGTCCTTCTGCAGCCCTTTGAAGTCTTTCCTTTCCAACATCAATTTGGGCACTTGAGCTTTGACCAATTAGAACAGTCTCTTTAGCCTTAAATTTAGATTGTTGAATTCTAGCCTCAATCTCCCCCTAGTCTTGGTGACAGACATGAGGAGGGGAGTTGGATTCTGGCCTCACTTATTCAGGTAGGGAAGGTAGGGGTATGTTGAATTTGCCCATGATGGCTCCCAAAGCAACAGAGTTCTGCATTTGAAGATGCTTGTGGGAGTCCACCAATGTATGGATATCAGATTGTTGACTCTTGACTAAAGAAGTCAAGGCTTGGACTTGTGCATTAATGGAAGCATTGGAGGTCTACAATTCTGAGACTTAGCTTTGGAGAAATTGAATTTGCAGATTTATAGAAGTGGAGCCAGGCCAATAAGATCTAGTAGATGTTGAGGTTCCAAAAGTTTCTTCTACAGCCTTTTTGTTGCTTTCCATTAGCAAAGCTAAAGGCTCATATCTACTTTGATGAAGTTGCTTCAACTTGACCTTTGTATCATTTGAGTGAGTGATTTGCTGTTAGAGCACTGTATGAAGAGAGATGAATGATTTTTTGAGATTTTTGACTTCTCTTTCAATAGAAGTAAGATCCATCCTTGACATTTGCTCAGCAAAGTGCATGAACTTGGAGGTGATCTGTACTTTAGATGCTATAATCTCATCCATTTTATCCTTCACCAGCTTCCTGATCCTATCTTCATGACCAGTCAATCTCAGTTCTAGTGCTTTTCAAAAGAGATGGAAAGCTTTGAGTTGAGCCTTTAAAACTTCATTGACTGCATTATAGACTTCACTAGGTGCCAATGCCTTAGAATTGCTGTCCAAAATTGTCAAATAATCTTCCCTAACTTAGCTAAAACATCCTCTATTTCCAGATTATAGTCCTTGTTCAGCCAAGCATCACAGTTGCCATCCTGTTCAGCTTCATTAACAATTTTGTCTTGTTGTTCTTGGACATCTGATTGATAGGAGAGCATGATTGCTTGATAGTCCTGGTTAGACATGTCAGAAGTCTGCAATTGTTGAGAGATTTGTGCTAGGCCTGCAATCTGATCTACCCTGAACTCTTCAAGATTTGATTGAGGTGCAGCTTCTTGGATCCAGTTAGAGACAAGGTATGGTTGTTGAGGTTGTGAGGTGGATGGTTGAGATTCAGAACCACCTGTGACTGAAGTCACAGTTTTACTCAGAGATTGCTCTGTGTTTTTGACAGTGTGTTGTCCTTCACTTGTAGTGGGAAACTTTAATTAAATTGGAGGGGATTTGACTGGTTTACTGTCATATACACCAGCCTCAAACCCTTGTGTATCTTACACCACACTGTCACCTGAATGTGCTATACTTGCCTCCCCCATAGCAGGATCATTGGCAATTATACTCCTAGCATCAACTGCCAAAGCAATTTATGCTAGGGTTTTGAGGGGAGTTGTTCCTACCTGAGGAACCTCCAATTAAATTGGAGAGGATTTAGATAGCTCCCCGCAAGAGTACTACCCTCAAACATTACAGTCTGTGAAGACTGATTTGCACATGAAGGTGCATTTTGTATCTCCATGGGGTCTTCAGTAAAAACTGATAAATCTCCCATGGTTTTGATGGTGTCATCAAGGTCTACCCCAGCTAGTAGCCTCTCATCGTCTGAATGAAGTGTCTGGGTGGTGAGCAAGGTTTCTTGAACCAAGTCACTTGAGTGAGATTGCACTTGAGAATTGAATTCAAGTGCTGTTGGTAGAGAAGAAATTTGAAATATGAGAGAGTGTTGCTCAGATGTGAGTGTTGGCAGCTCCCCCTGAATAGATGAGGGAGCTTCAAAAGATGTGCCATTACTGTATGTGTCATCCTTATTTCTCCTACCATACACTTGAATTACTTCATGTGCAGGCTATGCAGACTCTGTACAAGATATATTGGGGTGAATGCTCTTTTTAATAAACACACCCTGTTGAGAGGATGTATCTAGAGAGTGTTTAGTCCCCATTTTTACAACTGCATCATGTTGAGAGGATACAAAGGTGGCTTGAGTGGTCAGCTCAGTTTCCTTACTCTTCTTTGATCTCTTTACCAAGGGTGACTCAGTTTCATGTTGATCCTCACCACTCTCAGTTATAACAGTTAGGGTGATCTCCTTTCTCTTCTTCTTACTCATCTCATCCTTTTGAGAAGATGAGATGGTTGGTTTCCTAGCTACTAATAATTTTGAAAAAATGGTTGCAGCTTGGGAAGATCTCTGTAGGTATTCCTGTGTTTGTACTTCCACAGGTTCAGGAATCATAGCTGTGCTAGATTGTACATTGGATCTCTTGTCAGGCACTGGGTAAGGGTAAGTCCTCAACCTCTCCAAAATGAATGGAGTGAGTCTCAGACTTACATTTACCCTTATTCTTTGTAGTAAGTGAACCAAATATTATTTTGGATACTTGCTTACAATTGCCTATTCTAGTGCTAATTATTCTATTTAACAAGTGTATGTCTGTTACTTTATGATTTAAAGTGGACATAATAAATCTAGGAAAGAAAATTTCCTTACCTCTAGCTGGCAGGGGCATTGTTAGCCTGGTTTCAAGTTCTTCCAGGATCAATAGACCAACATTCAAGTGTCTGTTGTGGGCTATTGAGTACACCAACTTTTGCACCACACTTGAAATGTTGTCATACCCAGTCTTCCTGCATGTGAAGGCCCTCACCACATAATCAAAGACAAAGGACCACTCCTTCCTTAGTTTGGTCCTGTTCAAGCTTGACAAGTTGATTCTGCCACCATAATTGATGAAGTCCAGAAACCTAGTCAGTTCATCAGGAGTTGGCACCTCCACCAGATTTGCAGTTGGCATCCCCAAAGCTCTATTCACATCTTGTCCATTAAACTCAACTTGTGGGACTCCAACTGAGCAAGTTACCACCAGAGATATACTGAGCAAAATTAATGAGAAAGGAGTAAAAACTAGAGAAAAATCAGTTTTGGATTTAAAGGCTAGGTTACTTGAGATCTCGAAAGTTGTAAGTATGTATATGTATCGAGATGTCTGGGAATTTATAGTAAAAGCAAATGACTTGTCGAGAACTCAAAAATAGACGTTTGGAATTAGTCTATCGAGAAGTCATTTTAAAAAATGAAAAACATATCGAGAAGTCATTTTAAATTACTCTTACAGAGAACTAAAATTGACTTATCGAGATGTCAAATAAATACTCAGTTTGTCCAAAAATGGACTGAATTAATTCCAACTTTTATTTGAATAAATTCAAAATAAAATTAGAATAAATTTGCCAAAAGTATTTTACCAAAATAATTTATTAAGTTAAATTATTTCAATTCTGAGTTATTGAGAAGTCTAAGAATTATACTTGTAGAGAACTCTGTGAATTAACACTACTAGAGAACTCTACAAGGACTTATCAATAAGTCATAATAAAGCTTATCGAGAAGTCAGTCGAGAAGTCAGTGAATTGACTTATCGAGAACTCACTCGAGAAGTCTTAAAATGACTTGTCGATAAGTCAGTTAGACTTATCGAGAACTCATTTTTCTATATACATTTGAACAACTTAATTCTGCCATGTGTTAATTTTACATATTAAAGATGTAAATTAACAACTGAGCAGTTTACTTGGAATTTGAAAAAAATCCAAGTTAAAATTTTTGTTTTCAAAAATAAATATGCAGAGATTTCTGAAATATATATAATTCATATTTCAGTTAATTTCCAATTAAATCAAATTAATTTTGATTTACTAGAAATTAATCTGCTGCAAAACATCAGCTGAGTTCTTGCCTTAGGATAAAGAATTAAACATTCCAATTTCACCTATAAGTCTAGTGAAAGTTGCTTCATCCAAAGGTTTAGTAAAAATATCACCCAATTGTTTTTCTGTTGGAACAATAATGAGCTCAATGGTACCATTTGTAGCATGTTCTCTAATAAAATGGTACCTTACGTCAATGTTCTTTGTTCTAGAATGATTAACTGGATTAGCCACTATAGATATAGCACTAGTATTGTCACACATGATAGTAATTTTGTGTAACACTAGGCCATAATCCATTAGCCGATTTCTAATTCAAAACACTTGAGCACAACAACTTCCGGCAGTTATGTATTCAGCCTCTGCTGTAGAAGTTGATACAGATTGTTGTTTCTTGCTATACCAGGATACAAGTCTTTGACCAAGAAATTAACAGCTTCCACTAGTACTCTTTATGTCAACCCTGCATCCAGGAAAATCTGCATCTGTGTAGCCAATAGCTTCAAAACCAGTTCCCTTAGGATACCATAATCCCAAGTTTGGAGACCCCTTCAAATATCTGAAAATCCTCTTCACAACCATCAAATGTGATTCTTTTGGATTGGATTGAAATCTCACACATAGACATATTACAAACATGATGTCTGGTCTACTTGCAGTTAAGTAAGCAATGATCTAATTATTCCTCTATAGCTTGAAATATATACACTCTTTCCTTTTCTATCTTCATCCAACTTTGTTGCTTTAGACATATGTGTAGAAGCAGGTGAACAATCAACCATTCCAAACTTTTTCAATAAGTCCTTGACATACTTAGTTTGGCTGATGAAGATCCCATCACTTCTTTGACTGACTTGTAGTCCAAGAAAGTAACTTAATTTCCCCATCATACTCATTTCATATTCACTCTGCATAAGCTTAGAAAATCTTTGGAAAAGCTTTTCATTAATAGAAACAAAGATGATATCATCCATATAGATCTGAACTAGGATCATATCTTCCCCATGTTTCTTGTAGAAGAGAGTCTTGTCTATAGTACCTTTAGTAAAACCATGTTCTAGTAGGAATTCTGACAATGTATCATACCAAGCTCTAGGTGCCTGCTTTAGACCATATAGATCCTTGAGTAATTTGAACACAAAATTTGGAAATTCTGGATCTTCAAAGCCAGGTGGCTGTTACACATAAACTTCTTCTTCTAGCTCACCATTTACGAATGCACTCATGACATCCATTTGATTCACTTTAAAATTTGAATGTGCAGCAAATACCAGAAAAATCCTTATTGCTTCAAGTCTTGAAACTGGAGCAAAAGTTTCATCATAATTAATTCCTTCTTCTTGTGAGTAGCCTTTTGCAACCATTCTTGCTTTGTTTCTGGTAACTATACCATTTTCATCCATCTTATTCCTGAACACCCATTTTGTTCTAATAATGCTTCCATTCTTTGGTACAGGAACTAACTCCCAAACTTTGTTTCTTTCAAACTGATTAAGCTCCTCTTGCATTGCAGATCTCCAATCAGGGTCCATTAGAGCTTCTTCGATTTTCTTGGGTTCTATTTGAGACAGAAAGCATGCATGTAGGCACTCATTAGCAATTGCACTTCTAGTCCTCACACCAGCAGTAGGATCACCAATAATTGCTTCTCTAGTGTGACTCCTATCACACTTCCTTGTATCAGTTTGTTGACTTGTGCCTTCATCATTTTCTTCATTATTTGTATGACTGCTAGATCCTTCTTCTCTTTCTCCCCCTGAGTTTGTGCTATCAAATTCAGGTGTTTGAGATGAGCTTCCATTCCCACGATTTTCCTATTCAGTAATTTCTTCATTCAACATCTGTTGTGCATTGACTTCATCTTCACCATCAGAATCACTATCAATGTTGAGGTTTTCAAATGTAAGGGCTTCAGCTTCATTTTCATCAAGGCATTCCAAGCCTGGACACTTGTCATCATCAAAGGTCACATATGTGCTTTGTATAACCTTCTTTTGATCTATCACATAGACCTTGTAGGCAGTTCTTTCCAATGAATATCTCAGAAAAATTGCTTCAAAAACTTTTTAGTCAAATTTTTCTATATATTCAGAGTTGTCTTTCAAAATGTAACACTTGCTTCCAAACACATGAAAATGCTTTACAGTAGGCTTTTTCTTAGACATGACTGAGTAAGGTGAATTGCCATGTGCCTTGTTAATGAGATATATGTTCTGAGTGTAACATGCAGTATTAACAGCCTCTTCCAAGAAACTTGTTGGCAACTTGGCATCTTGCAGCATTGTTCTAGCAGCTTCAACTAATGTTCTGTTCTTCCTTTCAACTACTCCATTTTGTTGAGGTGTTCTAGATGCTGAGAATTCTTGAACAATCCCTTTATTTTTACAGAATTCACTCAATGTTGCATTCCTGAATTCTGTTCCATTATCACTTCTCAATTTTTTCACACAATTTTGATCTTCATCCTGTCTTTCTATCTTCTTGATGTGCTCAATTATGATATGTGGAGTTTCATCTTTAGAGTGCATGAACTCTACCCAAGTGTATCTTGAGAAATCATCCACCGTCACAAGTGTATATTTGTTCCTTAAAATTGATAAGACATTTACTAGTCCAAACAAGTCCATGTGAATAAGTTACAATGGTGCACTTATAGAATTCACAGTTTTTGACTTGTGACTTGATCTTTTCATTATTCCTTTCTGACAAGCTTCACAAACTTCAACTTGAGCAAACTCTAGTTTAGGCATGTCTCTTACTAACTCCTTTTTGACCAAGGTGTTAATTGCCTTGAAATTCAAGTGAGACAACTTTTTATGTCATAGCTTGCTTTGTTCTTCTGACGCCTTGGTGTGGAAGCAACAAATTCCATCCTTATTTGTTGAGTCCAAGTCTGCAACAAACAAGCTTCCTTTCCATGCTTCTTTCAGAGCAACTTCACCAGTTTTCTTGCTGATAAAAGTGCATTCTTCTTTGTTAAATAAGAATTCAAAACCCTTGTCTGCAAAATTAGCTAACACTGAGAAGATTCACTTCAAGACCAGCTACCAGTGCTACATCATCAATGACAATAATTTCAGAAACAATCTTGCCATATCTCTTTGTGAATCATTTGCTGTTGTCTCCAAAGGTCACCAAAGGGCCAGCCTTCTCCTCAAACTGTGATAGTAGGGCCTTATTACCTGTCATATGTCTGGAACACCCACTGTCAATGATCCATATGACTTTCTTCACTTTGCCCTGCACACAATGAGTTTTAAGTATGTTTAGCAACCCAAGCAGTGTTGGGTACTTTCTTCTTGTTAACTAATTTAGCAGAAGTAGAATGAGTTGTTTCAGATAAAATAGAATTCAATGACTATTGTGCATTTTACCTATCTCATGTAGACCCAATTTTTTTAAGGTCTACTCTCAGTTTGTGGTGATTCTTCATCACTTTCAAGTTGCAAGGGATATAGTCAAACTTGTCACAGAATGAGTAGGGATAATTTGCATCTGCTTCATTATATTTGCATGCTCCTTCAGCTGGCTTGCTAACAACCTTTTTACAAAGGTGAGTTAGATGATTTAAAGAGCCATATTTTTCATACTTCTTTCTTGGAGCATCTGCAACATAAGCAAAATTATTGCTTTTATTTATCCCAATTTTCCCATTTCTATTTTTCTTCTTCTTTCTTGCATTTTCAGTCTTGGTTTCTTTGACAGGTGTCTTGGAGCTTTGATTATCCATGAGCTTCTCTTCAGCTTTGGAAGATGGAGTTGCTTCTGCATTTTTCTTCTCTTTATCTTCATCAGAAATTTCTTTCTTGATAATCAACTCTTCCTCACTAAAATTTACTTCACATGTCTTGAACATAGGTGAGACAACCTTTTTCATCATTGATGGAACATTTTCATTTTCTATTGCTTTTCCTTTGTCACTTAAGTCTCTCCCTTCCCTGATTGCTGAGATTTTATGTTCCAAATGATCAGGGAGAGTAAGCAAGAACTTTAATTTCACTTCTGCAGCTTTATAGTATTTATCATGGAGCTGCAAGTCATTTATCAGCTTATTGAATCTTTCAAACACATCAGTTATACTTTCTTTTTGCTTGGCCACGAAACCCTCATACTGTGAAATCAGTATCCTTCTTTGATTAGATCTAACTTCCTCAGTTCCTTCACAGAGTATTTCAATCTTTTCCCAGATTTGCTTGGAAGTGTCACAGTTGACAATGTTATTGTACATCACATTGTCAAGTGACTCTATCAATATCAATTGCAAGCTACTATCCGGGGAAACTTTCTCATTTTCAGGCTCATAGTACTTAAAAGGGTCTTTTGGAGCATAATGAGCATGAATGACCATATCACCATCTGTTGATTCTTTAACTCTAACCATAGGAGTGAAGGGCCCATTTTTGAGAATCTGAATATAGAGTGGATTGGTCATCCAGATAAACAATAACATTTTCTTTTTCCAAAGAGTGTAGTTAGCTTTATCAAATGTAGGAATTTTGATGATACTGATTTTCTGTGTATTTATTCTTCCAAGATCTTGAATTTGTTTACTTTCAGATTTTGCTCTGATACCACATGTTAGGAAATGAATAACACACAGACGGGGGTGAATGTGTTTGACTGTTTTTATGCTTTTCTTGAGCTTTTTATGGTTGAACAAAGTAAATTAAATCTTGTAGTGAAATGTGTTACTTTAGAAACAAAACATGCAATAATAAAGAACACAGATCTTTTCAAAACTCACTTAATTTTAAATTAAAATAAATAATGTTTTGCTACAAAATTTCTAGGCTCTTTATTGATAAAGAGGTTAGCTTCTTCTTGAGGGTGTTACAAGATTTTCTATCTAAATTGTTACAACTGACTAAAGGACCAGTGTTAACTTTATAATTTAATTAACTGTTGGTTTACACAGTGTACAATAAGACATACTATTAACTTTAGTAAACTGTCACTTGTCATTTCTATTTTAGGAAAAGTGTATCTTCTATTTCTGGCTTAGCATATCTTTGCATCATATGTTTACTTTGATCTTCCTTTGTCAGTTAATCTTCACCATTGATCTTACACATCCTTCAAGCTACTTTTTTTAGACTTGTCAATACAGCTATTTGGATTGTTTGTTGATTGGAAATCTTGAATATTGAACTGGTCTGCAAATTGTACTTTGAGATTTTACCTCGAGATCTCCATTTGGTCTATAGAGAACTTGACATCTCGATAAGTATATTGGCTTATCGAGATCTCTAATACTCCATATTTAATTTGACTTGTAAAGGTCTCTGAGTTCTCTATAAGAGAATTTGGCTTATCAAGATCTCTAGTCTTCATATCTTCACTTTGACTTATCGATATCTCTGAGTTCTTTAGTGGTTTATTGACTTGTCGATAACTCAGAGTTCTCTAGTCAAATTTGACTTGTCGATAACTCAGAGTTCTCTAGTAAATTTTGTCTTATCGATATCTCTGAGTTCTCTAGTGAAATTTGACTTATCGATAACTCAGAGTTCTCTAATGAATGTTGACTAGTCGATAACTCTGAGTTTTCTAGTGAAGAAGTGACTTGTCGATATCTCCAATCTTCATGTCTTCAATTTGGCTTGTCGATATCTCTGTGAGTTCTCTAGTAGCTTTCCTGACTTCTCGATAAGTCATTTGGAGTTCTCGAGTGACTTCTCTATAACACTAAATCTGTGACTTGTAGAGATCTTTGACTTAGAATATTTTTATCCAAACAGATTTATTCAACTCCAAACTTTTTTATAATTCTTCTGAGGCATGATCTTCTTGATCTTCTTCTAGATAGAATCCTTAGGCTTGATATTGTTTAAATAAAATACTCCAGTATGCTCTTTTACATTTTTACAGGCTTTAAATGTTACAAGTACAAATGCAAACTAAGATTACAATACAACTTACTTAGGGGTTTCAATTTGACTTAGTTTTGTTAAAGTACAGGCATGTCTTGCACAAAACTTTATTTGACAGGTCCTGACTGTGTGTCAGGCTTGATAAGTAAACTTTCTGATTAAAAAATTTCTAAAGTAATTTCTTATAAAAATTATATTTGAGGACTCTTATTCTGAACTGGTCAACATGGTCAATAACGAAAGACCATGGCGATATGAATTATTTTATCGGATGGATTAAATGTTGGGCGGGCCTTGTCTTGGGGGCACTGACCACGTCCAGGCAAGGACTGCATGAGAATGATACTTTTGACATGGTAGTTGATCGCATCATATGGGGTATCAGGGTGGAAGACCGGTACTCTTGAAATCTTTTCGTGTTGGTCAAATAAGTGGCAATGGATTTTTCTCTTGAGAAATTGATGCAATTAAAATTTCGGATAAGGGATGATGAATTTTTTCTCATGAAATATATATGAATTTCAGATAAGTAATGTTGGATTTCCTCTTGTGAAATATATCTGGCTTAAAATAATATATTTCCATATTAAGCTGTGATATGTGAACAACGAATCTTTTAAATACTTATAAGTCCATCTATTTTATTATGAACTTTGATCCCTGTGGTTAAGTAGATAACTTGCTGAGCATTTTAAGTGCTCACTCTTTCTATTATTACACTTTTAGCAGTTATACTTGACAATGATGAAACTTGCAAAGCGGCAGTAGAATGGGAAGGGAACAATACAGAGCACGTACGACGATAATTAGATTCTATAACAGCCCGACTTTTCGGATTATTAAATCTAAATACAAAAAATTAAATAAAATAGATTCTTATTTGATAATTCAAAATATAAAATGAAGGTCAAAACCGCGGTCAAACTCAATAATCAAAATCATAAAAATAGAGACGCAGCTCCACAAATCCGATATTAATTGTCTAAACAGATATCAATTTTATTCTTATGGCACATAAGTCTTTATTCTAATAAAATAGCACGAAACTAATCAACACAAATCTCCACAATATTCTCATTTCTTATTCTTAATATGCTCCAAATTCCGAACCTAAAATATTAAAAGGGGTGAGCTACAAAGCTCAGCAAGTACAAATTGACTAACTATTTATGTTAGGTCACACACACTGTAGAAGGGGGTTGAATATAGTGTTTATCACAATCAAATTGAATATAAGAACACAGAAAATAGATTTTATTTAACACAATAAACTATGTTACAATATGGAACTGTCATCTCTCAGTGATGAACAACTTATCACGAGAGCTGCTAGGGTTACAATGAATAATAACTTCGATTATGATAACACATATAGTGTAAACCCTATGTATGTGTTTATATACTACACAGTAACAAGATAAATTCTAATTGATATGGAATATAATTTTGCTTCCTAAAATATATCAACTAGTTATCTTTTCTTCCAAGTATTCTATTCTTCATAAAATTCCTTCTTCATGCATATCGCTTCTTGCGTTTGTCTTGATCTTCTTTTCTTTCAATCAGTTGCCTTCCTTATCTGAAAGTCTACTTAAGTCCTGATATTATCTTCTGATAAATATCTCCTGATAACTTAAGTTCTGACAACTTAAGTTCTGATATCTTAAGTTTTGACTTCAGTATAAGTACTGATTTGTCCTGTTAAGTTAGATCCGAAAACTAAACATAAATCATATTAGTCATGACATTATCAAATATATCTAACAATCTCCCCCAACTTGTAAATTAGCATAATATACAAGTTTAACAGATATTTGATGATGTCAAAAACATTAAGTACAAATGCATGAAAATTTGACTAGATAACTACAACTTATAGTCCTTGTAGCTTTACCATCCTCAAGGTCTGATAACAGCTTCAGTCTTTATACACATCAGAATTTAATCAGTTGTAGATCTTTGACTTGACTTCAATTACTGATCTCTTTGATATCAGGAGTTGTTCTGAGATAGTTCTTTAACAAAGATCTCTCAGCATATTCAAGTTCATTAACCATCCTCCTTTTAGCTTTCTTCAATTCAACTGTATCTTCACCAATTTGAAAGATAGCAGCCCTAAGATCATTTATTCTAGCTTTCCTTATACCCTGATCTAGTCTGATTAAATATGTCTTGTCAGACTCAAGATTGAATTCCACAGCCTTATAACCCAGAAAAGTAGTTATACTCTTAGCAGAGTTAGGCTTCATTTCGACAATATCACCTTTGTGATCTCTGTACTTGGGACAGTATGTGCTGTTAGAATTTACAGAGTAAAGCTTCTTCTGTCTTTGAATTTGAGTCTTTAAATAATTTGCAGCACTATCTATTAATCTGTTCTTCACTTGAAGTAAGAATAGAACATGTTCCAGTTCCTCAAAATACTTCAGTGGTATAGCATTCTGCCTAATATGGTATACCCTTCCATCTGTCATAAAATATAACAAGATGTGTTCTTTCAAAAATGTATGGTAAACCATCTATACAGATTCAAGCTGATTCAATCTTTCAGGAGTTGCTCCAACACCTAGTTCACTTAAAGAAGTTGGATCATTGGTTGTGTTCTGTATTCTTCTTTCATCAACACTACCCAATCCAGATTTATCTCTGGCTTCTTTTCCTGTAACAACTCTTGCTTCAAAACCACTTGTTGCAGTCTTCAAAGATTGAGTCTGTTTAGCTTTGGTGAATCCTGGTAGGAGTAACTTTGAAGGTTTAACATGAGCAATGTCAGAGGTTTCCTTTTCCTTATCTTCTGATATCAAGCCAACTTGAGCTAAGTCAGAGGTTTCTTGCTTCACTTTCATATCAGAACTTACTATATCTTGACTCTGAACAACATGAGCCATGTCATAGGTTGTTTCAGAAATCTTCCTTTTTATCAGAGTAAGACTAGCATCTTCATCAGATATTTCTTCATTCATGAATGGCACATAAACCTTTACAGGTTCATCAACTTTTTCTTTGCCCTTGGACCTTGGATCTATCTCCACTTGTGATTTGACTTTAGTTGCCTCAGGATTTGTCCTTTCTTTTATCACAATGCTTTTAGCCTTAGGATGTTTCTTTTCAACAACAGAAGCTTTAGATTTGGAGTTGACTTTTTCTAACTTAAGTCTAGCTTCTTCTTCCTTTAGACTCTCAAAGTCCATTCCTGGATTTTCTTTCAGAAATAACTATCTTGAAATTTCCTCATCAAGTTCCAGATGTTCATCAGAACTTATCCTTTTACCAGTATCAGAACTTATTCTTCTCCCAGTATCAGAACTTGTTCTTTGACTTGTAGTTCCAGCTTTGCTTGATGAAAAACCTTTACCTTGACCATGACCTCTACCCATTCCAGAGTTTCCCTGGTCATCTTTTTCATCATCCTTTCCCTTCAGTGTCTTAATAGTTTTGTATTTGGACTTAATTACTTTCTCCCCCTTTTTGGCATCAGCAGGTAAAAGAAGATAGACAAGCAATTCACTGATGATTGGATCTCATTGAGTTGATTTTGATGAGAAGCTTGATTGTAACACCCCCAGATCCGGGGTCGGGGATCCGGGTCGTCACGGTCTTTCTTTCCACAATATCACTTCACTTAATTAATAATAAATAACCTTATGCTGTGACCCCACACTAACACACACCACAACCCATTATAGTCTCAGAGATGAAATTTAAATAAGTACAAGTCTTTGAATCCACAATTTAAAAGTTATTACAACCCAAAATGATTACTTGATAAATTTACAGTTAATTGCCATTATCTGCCACAAGTTATAATTATACATAATTAATTCTCAAAAGTAGATGGTCTGATCTACAATAGGTCTACCTCTGCAGCTATAGCAGCTACAACATCAACGGGAAGACGCGGAACGCTTCCCACGCGCTTGCGCTGGGTCTGCTGGAGTCTGGCCATCTTTCCTAACTGTTGTTGTGTGATGAAAGAAGAAAGCAAGGGTGAGCAGCAAGCCCACCAAAATAATATGTATAAAGATTAACAATATATGAGCCTTCTCATAGCACTCATGAAAGTCTTGGTCAAAAGAAATGAACCAAGTTGATATCTTAATGCGATGAAGTCGCAAAATATTCAGTATATATATATATATATACATATATACTTTTCAAAATATGGGAAGTCCTCTTCCATGCATAATAAACACAGAGTTCCAGTGTATAACTGTATAAAAATATCATTGCAAGGTGATCTCATATATCTAACCTTGTCTCAACGTTTTTCTGAAAATCTTTGTCATGCATAAGATAATCATTTACTAGATATAAGTTTAAAAGATGAAGTTATAAGGTACTCCAATATACTTATATCTTTCCCAAATACTACTTGAACTACCCCCGTTCAAGTTATAATCAGTTTCAAAGGTTCATCACATAGATGAGACTACAAGACAAGATTTGAATAGATTCAATCTTTGAATATCATTATAAATAATGAAGTTACGAGATACTTCATTAAGTCCCGATATATAAATATATTCATATATATCTCCCATACATTTCCTGAAAACCTCTGTCATGTAAAGTATGAACAGAGTTGCAATATCCAATGAATTTGGAAGGAAAAGAATTTTGGCATAAACCAGATATCTTGCTGATCAGGCAAAGATACCAATAAGTAACCTTTTCTACTAGTAGATGGATGAATCCCCCACCGGTCATCACCCTGGCCACATAAGGACCTTGTGCTGGACCGCCACCCGGCCTCTTACGCGTTGATGGACTGCCACCCAGCCACTTACACTTTTATAGACCGTACCCCGGCCTGTCGCTTATGCCGACTCAATTAGATGGGCTTACTTCCCGAACATTGGGCAAGTAATCAATTCATTTACCAAAACTGCAACCTCGTTGCGAATATAAAATACACCACAGAGCCGGATTCCCCAGGTTTTGAGCGAGTATTTAAATCCCCTTAAAAAAGGAAGATCTTAAATATAAAAATGAGTTTTGGGATCCGCTCTGACTTTAAAAATCATTTTGAAGACTCGAAAACACTTTATAGAGTGTTTGGAGTAAAGCTGATTTAATGAAGTAAATCAGTCCCCAGAATATTTAGAAAATGACTGAATATTATTATTTAAATAATATTCCCATAAAGAATAATCTTTATAAAAATAATTGAAGTAGAAGTATTAAAACTTATACTTGAAATGAGTATTAAATAACCAAAGATATACTTATATGAAAGTATTATCTTTATTTGAATAATCAAAAATAAGTTTGATTATCGACACCTTATTCTTTAATAAAATAAAGAAAATATCTTAGCAAATAATCGGAGTCATAGATCCTCAAATGAATATTCAAATAATATTCATTAAATAATATAAACTGAGTCATAAGCCCTCGAATGAATACTCAAATGATATTCAAATAATAAAATAAACTGAGTCATAAGCCCTCGAATGAATATTCAAATAATAAAATAAAATGAGTCATAAGCCCTCGAATGAATATTCAAATAATAAAATAAAATGAGTCATAAGCCCTCGAATGAATATTCGAAATAATATTCGATTAATAAAATAAAAGGAGTCATAAGTCCTCGGATGAATATTCAAGTAATATTCAATTAAGTAAAATAAAGGTATCGAATAAACCTTATTCGATCAATAGTTTTGAAAACCATATCCATATATATATATATATATATATATATAATATACTCGGGAACATCGACTCCCGGTTTAGAAATATATTCACCTTTGGGTCCCCTATACTAAGGGTATACGCAACTACTGCTTATTTCTAGCATAGGTATTATGCAACTATAAGCATTGAAATCAACAGATAGATAACCAGATTACGAAACAGACATGCATATATACCATATCAGCATGCTCCAATATATCGCAAAAATTGCTAATAACAATCATGCACTTATCACAAGATAATGCATATACATATATTTACATCACACCAACAGTTAAACGGGTAGAAAACTTGCCTGAGCGACTGGGGTTACGAATGGCTCGGGACGAGTCTGGTAACCTATAAAAAACAAGTAAGTTGGAATTAAACCAAAGTCACTTGTAAATCTATACTTTAACTAACTTAGACTCTAACGCTTGTTTTGCGCTCACTGATTCGCTTAAGTCACTCGGGTACCCTCGGCTCCACCATTTTTAATAATTTAACCTTTACGAGTTTTAAGGCGATTCCTTCACGAGTGTCTTACTAACTGCCTAGCACACTTACCATAAATGTTTCATACATTAATTAACCCTTTTTGGTCTTTAACCTATGTTTTAAAGTAAGGCGAGGGGAAAAGTTTCGTTCGCGAAACGCCGTTACTTGAAACGGTCGTTTCTCCTAAACCGTGCATCGGAATCGAACGAACTACATATCAAAACGAAGCTCGTAACATGAGCTATCTAAAAATGGCAGTGGTCATAATCTAGCAGGGGGTTCTCGGGTCCTAATGCTATGCACAAAAACAGTCCAAAGAAAATCGGACGTTACGACGGCTATGTTTACGCGATTTCCAATATTTTAAACCATTCAAAACCATTCCAAATCAACCTCAAATCCAACATACAACCAACATCCATCCTCATCACATCATAACAACCCCAACTAATTCAATTTAATCATTCATACTTATGCCTAAGCTTAACTTTAATCATACTTAAGTTCTTTTCATCAAAACCTCAACATTTACCATTCCATTTCACTACCATTTCAAATCCCAAACTCTAATCACAACAACAAGCTACAATATCATCCTACTAATAAAAATCATCTTATAATATATAGGAATCTAGGGTTTGGAGATGGTATACCTTCCTTTGAGTGGTGGGAGGAGCTAGGAAGCCTTAAGAAGCTTTGAGAAGTCTTAAGAATGCTTGGATCTTCAAGAAAAACAAGAAAAACTTCAAGTTAAAAACTTGAAAACACTATTCATAGTCTTCTTCTTTGATTAAATGGAGAAGATGGAGAAGGAATTAATGGCTTAAACTCATGATATAGCCCTAACTAAGCATGAAGATGATTAGGGAATTTACTCACCAATTTAGGAAGCTTGGATCTTGAGTTTTTGAATTCTTGCCCATTTGCAATAGTAAAAAGCCGAGAGCATGATGAACCATGCCTTGGTTTCTTTTTGATTTTGATGAAAATGATTTTGCTTGGCTTGGTTGGCTTGTTTTTGTGTTTGATTTAGTTAATTACCTTGTTGCCCTTGAATTTGTGTGGTTAAAAAGCCACCACACCTCCTTCCTTCCCATGTCATGCTTGTGTCACCTTGTGTAAGTCATATGTCATAGCCTATTTGTATATTCGAGGATTCAACTCAACTCAAATAAGAATGTAATAAGTAAATAGTGGATCGACCGTCAGAGAGATCTCGCAAAGTAATATCTGTCAAAGGATTCAGAAACAAGGTTCATCTACAGACTTGAGGAGGTAATTCACTGGAAGAAGTTCAAGAAGTTGATCATGCCTCAGTGATATAAATCAAGATCGTGGATTTAATCAAGTGACAGAGATCTCGTCAGAGTATCATTAATTACAAGGATTTAATCTGAAGAAAATCAAAGCGTCAAAGTCAAGACATGAAGAAACATCACGGAAGTTAGTCACTCATGAACCAGACAGTACATCGAGTGTCAACGTTGAAGTGGCGGAATTGATTCATAATTCTAAGTCATTTTCAGAAGATATTCAGAAGATTGGTTGCTGCTCAGGGTTAGTATTAATTCTCTATTAATTAATTAAGTCATATAATTTAATTAAGAAAATAAATTAAATCTGCAAAGATTAATTTATTTGATTAATTAAATTAATTGATTAATTAACTCAGAATTAATATTAAGATTTTTCAGAATTTTTAATTGGTTAAAATCTGTTTTAATTCCAAAAAGACAACTGATTGTATTAGTATGACAATCGGTATGACAATCAATAGTCATACCGAAAGTCATGCTAATTCAGTTGATTGTCTTACCAGAATTATTATTAGAATAAAATCACTTATTAATTCAGCAAAAACAATCTGTTTGAACTACTATGACAATCGGTATGACAATTGATTGTCATACCGAAAGTCTTGCTAGTTCATTCTGATTGTCTTGCTAGCTCTAAGGATAGTCCTACCGATTGTCTTGCTGAGCTCAGGATTGTCTTGCCAGTTCAATTCTATTATGTTGATTAAAAGAAGCAGACAAGCAGCAGATCAATTATCCATCTAATACACAAGTCAAAAACAAGAACACAGAAAGAAAAAGCAGCCGCCTCTGAAACATTCCATTTTTCATCTGCTTAATTCAAGATCACATTTCTAGATTGTAAAGTTAAATCCAATCAACTAGAAATCTTTATCTTGTTCTTGTGTAACAATCTAGCGGATCAAAATCCCTAGAACTTAATCTCAAATCGCGTTTAGCATTTGATTCTAATTATTGCAAAAATAGAAAAAGTTCATGTCGAATTTATTCTAGATTTGTGATAATTGATTTGAGATTAATACCTTGTAATCGATACAGTTGTTGTAACACCTTTCAAGTTTAATAATATTTTTATTTAACTTGAATTTTGTTTCACATTTTTTATTCCGCATTTATTCGATTATTTGGTACTGTTTGTATTCAACCCCCCCTTCTACAAACATATTGGGACCCAACACCTTGCACATGTCATAATGCTCCCACTTGTCCACACCTTGTGGTTTGATGATGTCACAATCCCTGGCTTCTTGTACAAGCTTGTCTCTTGGTCACTTATTTGTTTTACGGTTCGCTTATCTTTCGTTCTCGTTTATCGTTTGAGGGATCATACCCGGGATCTTATTACTTAGGTTCCCTTAACCTTTCTCAATATATTATATTCCTTTTATGATCCTCTCCTATAATCCTTTAATTTAAATCCTTTTTATCCTGTTACCTTATACTCAATTCTCTCCGTATCCTGTGGATTTCCGGGAAAAATCAAAGTGTTCGGAATTGGATTCTGACGATCTTTACATACACTTATATACCACATAGAGTACTAATAATATCCCATAAGATCAATAACAGAACCCCTACATAGCGTGGCATGAAAAGTTTTCTCGTTCAGCAAAAACACTATTCATAAGGGTTTCAAAATTTCTCAAAAATTGGGGTTATTACATTGATTCTTCAAAATTTTATCAATCTGAGCCTGTTGCTTCTCCTGAGTTTTCTCAATGTACTCAATTCTGTCAAAGGTAGGTTTGAAAAACCTTTTCTTTTCCAGCTTGACAAGCATATCTTGCTGATTTATGGATTCTTGAATCTTGTCTACCTTGGCCTGAGTTACAGATTATTGACCTTGAAGGTGCTTTGTACTTAGTGCAGTAACTCTGAGCTGTGTCTTGAAATCATCATTGACTGGCATCTCATCAGCTTTGGTCAAGTGCTCAGCAAGTATGGTTGAAGAAGGAACAAAATCAACTTTGTTCCATTCCTTAGTCCACTCCCTTCCTCTAGGAGTTTCATTCCAAGGTACTGGTGCATCTTCTCTAACAAACTTCTTGATTAATTCAGCTTTGTTTGGAGCTTATTGAGGTGCATGTCCTGATGGACCAGCTGCAGCAGCATCTACATTGGCAGCAGCTTCACCAGTAAGTTCAACATTAGCAGTCCTCTGATAAAAGAATAGTATGAGAGGCTATTGAGGCTTCAACATCATCCTCTAAGTGCTGATCTCCAACTAAGTTCTGATCAACAACCAAACCTTGATGCCCACCTAAAATCTAATTTTCATCATCCAGATTCAGAATTGGTGTAGTAGGAATATCTTCATTAAAATTAGCATCTAGAATTGTTGTTGTTGGTGGAGTGATTTGAGTTGGTGGAGCTTCTAAGTACAAAACCTCAGGCATAACCAAGTTATGAATATCAATCTCAGCACTTGTACCTGGGTCATCAGTATGTACTTGTTCAATTATAGGTGACACAGGAGGAGTAGACACTCTGTCTTGAGCAGTTTCTGGTTGTGCTGAAGGAAGTGATTCAATAACAATTAGTTCTGTTGGGATCAGAGATTCCTGACCCCATTCCTTAGCTGCTTCCTCATCTTCTAATTCTGCCTCAACTGCGTCCCTGTGAGCTCTTTGCTTTTTCATTTTCTTCAAGGGTGGAGACACTGTAAGAGCTTTGTCATCAGGATTTAGCTTTCTAAGCCTTTTGAGAGGCCTAGAACTCCCAGTTACAGTGTCTTTCTGAGAAGAGATCTTCTCAACTTCTACTACAACAGGTTCAGACATGGGAACCTGTTCCTCATTTTCTGACTCATCTCTCAGAACAAGTTTCCTTCTCTTCTGTTGAGTCTGAGGTACTGTCTTAGTCCTCTTGGGTTTGGAAGATGAAGGCTTCACAGGATGTGCTGAAGGTTGAGATTTAGATGACTGTGATGGTTTGAAATATGTCCTGATTGAGGGTTGAGTAGGTTGAGGTTGAGAAGTTTGAGGTGTTTGTGTAGATGTGGTATGTTCTGATGGCTGTTGTGGTGGCTGGGATGTGGGTAGAACATCAGGGTAAACAGATGTGTATGTTTGAGGATCTGCATTTACCAGTATCTGTTTCACTAACTGAGGTATTTGTAAGGGTCTAACCATTTTTTTTCTTAATGTCAGCATTTAACAAATCATTAAAAGCCCTATTTACAAGCTTAAAGCTGACAGAATAAAAAGTATATATAAGCTGACAGAATCTAGCAAAGTATACTACATTCCTATCCTCTGTCATTCTATCCCCTATGAAACCTAGCACAACACTTGCAAAATCAAAGTGATTTTGATGAATAAGAGCATACCCGATTTGCTGACTCATGATTGTAATAACATCAAAGTTGGAGCATTTATTGGTGAATGCCTTAGTGATGCAATCAAAGAAAAAGCTCCATTCTTTCCTGATATTTGCTCTTTTCAGTTGTCCAAGCTTTCCCAAACTTTTCTCATAACCCAAACTGGCCATAAGCTGCTGTAGAACAGGGTCCTCCACTATTCAGAATGTACAGCCTTCTGGTAAGTGGAGAGCCTTGCGAACTGCCCCAGGAGTAACTACATGTTCAACATCATTTACTTCAAATACGATGCTTGGAGTACCAGTAGCACCACCATCATAAAAAATCCCAGTCCGCCAAAACGTCAGTACTTGTTGGCTTGAAATGGTTCGAGGTTGGGTCAAAGCATACCCAGTCTCACTATTTGCTAAGAAATCTTGCACAAAGTGCAAATCTGATGGAGCTTTAGCCCGTTTCATAATTGCAGCATAGTTATTTGGTACAAACTTGGCTCCATCAACAATTAAATCCTGGGGCGCCATCAGAAATAAGTGAGAAACTTGTTTTCCTGAAAGGTGTTTGTTGAAATGTCTGTATAGTGAACTGTTAGAAAATATGAGAGAATAAGAAAAGAGAGAGAGTGAAATAGAATAAAAATATGAATAAAAGATTTGAAAATCTTTTATCTCTTTTACTTAGACATCCCATGTTACAGCAGTTAATGAGGAGTGGAACAGACCTTTACACCTGTCAAACATGCAGCAGTTAAGGCAAAAGTTAATGGGCACGGTAAATAAGCAATTATGACTTTGCACATTTAGTTTAAAAAAATGTTCCCACTAAACAAATGATAATTACTGCTTTATCTCACATAAACCAATATTCTAAAAAAAAATGTGACCGTTGAGGTAATGACCAAAAATAAACCAAGTAAATAAATACTGCCACGTCAGCATCATAACTTGATTATTATCAGAATTTAAAAGTCATCAGAATATGGCTTCTTAACTCGAAAAGTGAATCTTTATTCCTGTAATTCTTCACACAAATACTGATATGGGTACATCAGAACTTAATCATCAGAACTTCCATCAGAACTTGTCCTCAGAATTTATGCAACTAACACTTAAGCAGTTCATCCAAAATAACATTTATCACCACAGTAATTTTTATCATTCATATGGAGTGTATGTGTGTGCATTAAGCTAAATATCAGGCAAAGAGTAAAGTCTGATTTACTTCAGTACATCTTAGAAATAAAGCATAACTAAGAACTTTGCTTAAAATCTGTCATTATTCTGAAGTCTACTATAGAATGAGTTCATGCATGAGTCCACCTCAACTGTTTTGTGCTCATTTTATGCATCTTTTGAAATTCCTTTTTACAGTGGCTTCTCAGTGTAAGTGAGTCACAACTGCCTATCAGAATTTATGCTATTATCTAAGTATTTCTCCAGTAATCAGAGAATGTGAAAAGTCACCAAGAAAACTTTATTTGCTTTTCTAATGCATATTACTTAATACCAACAATGCACTTGGGTCTTCCCTTCCATATTTTTTTACTCTAGATCTCAAAGGAGTTCCTGATTTTTATTTCTTTTCTTTTATATTGATAAGTGAGGCTTATCAGCACTTAGTACATCCATCAGATTTATTAACATGAGAACTTAACAGATAAGAAGCACTATTCTAATTTTTGACTTAGTAATAAGATACACAAAGTAAACTTCAATGAAGTTCAATATCAGAATTTGCTTGTGTTAAGAGATTTTCACATAAACAATTACTTCAGACATGGGATCTTTAGGATATTAAAGACTTCTAGTTCAACATCTAGCACAATTATCCTCATTGGATTGAATAGTCACAGAAACATTCATATCACTATTAGAGTTTAGAAATTCACATCAGACAACAATCAGCATTTAAGCAAATTTTCAATTTAGGCACAGAATTCACAAAGATAGTAATATCTGTAAATACTGATCATAAAGTCTGATGTATCAGAATATAAACTAAGCAGATTTAGAAAAAGAACCTGAAACCATTCCAAGTTCATTTACCAATCTTGTAAAGGTTGCTTCACATAGTGGTTTTGTGAAGATATCTTCTAGTTGTTGATCTGTGGGAACAAAATGCAATTCCACTGTACCTTCATCCACATGTTCCCTTATGAAGTGGTACCTAATGCTGATGTGTTTTGTCATTGAGTGTTGAACTGGATTACGTGTCATAACAATAGCACTTTGATTATCACCATAAATAGGGATTTTAGAATATATTAACCCATAATCCAGTAACTGATTCTTCATCCAAAGAATCTATGCACAACAGCTTCCTGCAGCAATGTACTATGCTTCTGCAGTTGATGTGGAAATTGACTTCTGTTTCTTGTTAAACCAAAAAACTAATCTGCCACCAAGAAATTGGCAGCTTCCACATGTGCTTTTCCTGTCAATTTTGCATCCTGCAAAATCTGCATCTGAGTAACCTATTAGCTTAAAGTCTGATTCTCTAGGATACCACAATCCCAAATCAGCTGTACCCTTAAGGTATTTGAAAATTCTTTTCACAGCTGTTAAGTGAGGTTCTCTTGGATCTGTTTGAAATCTTGCACAAAGACAGGTAGCATACATGATATCAGGTCTACTTGCAGTTAGATAGAGTAGTGAGCCAATCATACCTCTATAATCAGTAATATCTACTGATGTATCTTTATCCAATTTTGTTGCAGTGGCCATAGGAGTGGATGCACTTGAACAATCTTGCATTCCAAATTTTTCAACAAATTTCTGGTGTACTTAGATTGACAAATAAAAGTTCCTTCTTCATTCTGCTCGACTTGAAGGCCCAAAAAATAGCTAAGTTCTCTCATCATACTCATTTGATATCTTGACTGCATTAGCTTGGAAAACCTTTTACAAAGTCTGTCATTTGTAGAACCAAAAATGATATCATCAACATATATCTGCACCAAAAGTAAGTCCTTTCTATGATTGAGATAAAACAGTGTTTTGTCAATAGTCCCTCTGTTAAATCCACTTTCCAGAAGAAACTGAGCTAATGTCTCATACCATGCTCTTGGAGCTTGCTTAAGGCCATAAAGTGCTTTGTCAAGTCTGTAGACATAATTAGGAAATTTTGAATCTACAAAACCTGGAGGTTGTTCAACATATACTCTTCTTCCAATACTCCATTAAAAAAGCACTTTTTATATCCATTTGAAAGACTATAAACTTTCTGTGAGCAGCATAAGCCAAAAATATCCTTATGGCTTCCAATCTAGCAATTGGTGCAAATGTTTCATCATAATCAATTCCCTCCTGTTGAGAATATCCTTTTGCAACCAGCCTTGCTTTATTCCTTATAATTATGCCATCACTATCTGTTTTGTTTCTGAACACCCACTTTGTACTAACTACATATCTGTTCTTTGGTCTTGGCACTAGGGTCCAGACTTTATTTCTTTCAAATTCATTTAACTCTTCCTGCATTGCTTGCACCCAATCAGCATCTTGAAGAGCTTCTTCCACTTTCTTTGGTTCAGTCTGAGAAAGAAAAGAGTGATAGAGACATTCATTTAATGTTGTTGTTCTAGTTCTGACACCTGCATTAGGATTTCCAATAATTAAGTCAGGTGCATGTGCTTTAGTCCACTTCCTTGCAGATGGAAGGTTTTCTCTAGGACTGGATTCATAGGATCCTTCAAAATTGGAGTTCCCGGAATTATCAGAGCTTGGCCCATCAGAACTTGATGAATCAACACTTGAAGAGCCAGTTTAGGTTCTGATGCTTCTTGAGATGTGGTTGTATCTTCAGTATGCTCCCCCTGCACAGGTGCATCTTCCTTTGGCGTAGTTACCACAGTTTCAATAACGTCAGAGTTTAATCCATCAGAATTTGCAGTATCAGGATTTAGACTGTCAGGATTTAGACTGTTAGGATTTAGACTGTTAGGATTTATAGTAACAGAATTTAAAACTTCATTCTCAAATATCAGCTGATCATGATCATTAAAATCTTCAAGTCCTGTAATCTTCTTATCATCAAAAGAGACATTGATAGATTCCATGACAACCCTTGTTCTTAAATTGAAGACTCTGAAGGCTTTTGTGGAAAGTGGATATCCAACAAAAATTCTTTCATCAGCTTTTAGATCAAATTTGGATAGTTGTTCAGGATGAGTCTTAAGAACAAAACACTTGCATCCAAATACATGAAAATACTTCAGATTTGGCTTCTTTTTCTTCAACATATTGGTGTCTTTCCATGCTTGTTAATGAGTGTTGCATTTTGAGTAAAACAAGCAGTCTGCACAGCTTTAGCCCAAAAATAGGTTGGTAACTTAGCCTCATAAAGCATAGTGCGTGCAGCTTCAATGAGAGTTCTATTCTTTCTTTCAACCACTCCATTTTGCTGTGGAGTTCCAGGAGCAGAGAATTCCTGCTTGATTCCTTGGTCTTTGCAGAACTCTTCCATATTCAAATTCTTGACCTCAGTGCCATTATCACTTCTTATGTTTTTCACAGAGTCTTTAACCACTTTATCCAGTTGTTTGACATGATCAATCAAGATAGATACAATTTCACTTTTTGTGTGCAAGAAATACACCCATGTGTATCTGGTGAACTCATCCACTATGACCATAACATATTTATTCTTTGCAATAGACATGACATTCACTGGACCAAATAGATCAACATGTAGTAGGTGATAAGGCTCAAGAATTGAAGATTCAGTCTTGCTCTTGAATGAAGATTTTCTTTGTTTTGCCTTTTGACAGGAATCACAAAGACCATCAGGAGCAAATACTGATTTTGGCAAACCTCTCACAAGATCTTTCTTGACTAGTTCATTTATATTGTTGAAATTTAAATGAGAGAGTTTCTTGTGCCAATTCTAGCTTTCTTCAATTGATGCTGTACTTAACAGACAGATTGCAGAACCATCAGTACTTGTTGAAAGCTTGGCTTCATAAATGTTACCATGCCTGTATCCTTTCAGAACTACTTTGCCTGTAGATTTGCTTACAACTTCACAGTGTTCTTTAAAGAAATCCACATGATAACCTATGTCACATATTTGACTAACACTCCACAAATTGTGTTTAAGTCCTGAGACTAGAGCTACTTTTTTAATGATGACATTCCCCAGATTGATATTGCCATATCCTAAAGTTTTTCCCATGTTGCCATCTCCATAAGAAACACTTGGGCCAACTTTCTCCACAAAGTCTGATAGCAGGGCTTTATTTCCAGTCATATGTCCTGAACATCCACTGTCCAGAACTAGGATGTTTTTCCTGTTGCCCTGCAATTACAAAGACCACTAATGATTAGTTTTAAGGACCCAGACTTTCTTGGATCCTTTGGCCTTATTAAGTTTGTTAACATTTGCAGCGGATTTAGCATCAGAGTTTATGTTAACATTTTTCTTATCAGCATTTACACTATTAGACTTTGCATCGGAACTTACACTAGAAGGAATAATGCTAACTTTCTTTAAAGAAGATTTTATTTGATAATAATCATAGTACAAACTATGATATTCCTTACAAGTATAAATGGAATGCCATAAACTACCACAATGAAAACAAGGATTTTGTGGCCTATATCTAACAGACTGACTCTTAACTCCTGACTTTGAAGGTAAGGAGTTTATGTTCTTATTTTTCCTGCAAAAAGAAGCCATATGGTTAGAATTTCCACAGTTATAACATTTCTTTCTAGGAGCATTAGGAACATGCTTAATATCATTACTTTTATTCACACCTTCCTTTCCATTCCTATTTTTCCTAGGGAGCTTTACCTTGCTTACATTCTTAACATCTTTCAGCTTATGCTTAAGCTGCTTCTTTGTCATTAAGCCTATGTTAACTTTAGTTGGCTTATCCTGATTTGGTTTGTCAGAAGTTAATTTCTCTTTAACTTCTGATTTATCAATATCAAACTTTACAGCTACAAACTTAACAGGATTTACCTTTGGCTTTTGTTTAACAACTATAGGCTCAATTTCTATAGTTCCCTTATCATTCTTATCATCTCCATAACCTAAGCCTTCTTTCCAGTTTCCACTACTTAACAAATTCTGAGTTGTTCTGCCAGAGTTAGTCCAAGTCCTGATAATCTCTCTTTCCTTTTCTAGCTCAGTTTTTAGAGATTCATTTATTTTAAGTACTTCATCCCTAACATAAAAGGCATCATCTCTATCTTTCTAAGTTTGATGGAACATGACTAACTCTTTTTCTAAATAATCATTCCTCTTTTAATAAGCAAGATTTTCAGAAGTTAATATTTCACATGTTAAAGTTTGATCTCTATAACTAATGAACATGGTTTTAAGATATCTTCGCAACTCAGTAATATCATCTGTATGAAAGGCATAAGTAGTTTGAGGTACCTTTAACTCAACATTATCAGAACTGCTATCAGCATTTGCCATCAAGGCATAGTTCACCTTACTTTCAGAATCTGAAGTGTCTGTCTAGCTTTTCTTCTTTGTGACAAGAGCCTTGCCTTTGTCACTCTTCACTTTCTTGCAATCAGGAGATATGTGGCCTTTCTCACCACAGTTGTAGCACTTGACATTTGAGTAATCTCCTCTGTCAGACTTTCCTCCTTTGCCTTCAGATTTTCTGAAACCCTTCTTATCAGAACTTGCACCTTTCCTGGAAAATTTCTTTCCCTTTCTGAATTTCCTGTATGCAATCCTTGTGATTCCTTTCACTATAAGAGCACACAGCTTCATCATCTCTTTATCAGCATCCATCCCAGGTAAGCTTTCAGTTTCTGAGTCATCATCACTATCAGAACTTGATGACTCAGTATCAGACTTTGTGATGAGAGCTTTTCCTTTGCCTTTTCTTGAGGCAGCTGCTTTGGGGGATTCCTCCTCAGCCTTTAGAGCAACTTTCCTTGACTTTCTTCCATTCCTCTTGCTTCTTTGTTCCATCTCAAGTTCATGAGTCTTGAGCATCCCATAAATTTCATCAAGAGTTGTTTCTTCAAGATTATAGTTGTCTCTTATAGTGGTGGCCTTCAAATCCCAACTTTCAGGAAGAGCTAACAGGAATTTAAGATTTGAATCTTCAAGATCATATTCCTTGTCAACTAGTGACAAATCATTCAAGAGTTTGACAAATCTGTCATATACACCAGTCAATGACTCATCAGGTTTTGAGTCAAAGTGCTCATACTCTTAAGTGAGTATAGTCTTCCTGTTCTTCTTAATTGAATCAGTTCCCTAGCATCTTGTCTCCAAGGCATCCCATATCTCCTTTGCAGTCTTGCAGTTAATTACCCTATTTGACATGACATTATTAATGGCGCTATGCAGCACGTATCATACCTTAGCATCCTTAGCAATCGATGAGATATCTTCAGCAGTGTAATCACTCTTCTCCTTTGGAACAGACTTTGCTGGTTCACCTGCAACTACAACAGAGAGTTTGGTTGGCTTGTGTGGTCCTTTATTGATTCTGTCAACGTATTATGGTTCACCTGCAACTACATCCTCACCTTCCATATGGGATATTCAGATGGTTTCAGTATGGGAACTCTAATAGTCTCATATCGATTATGGATTTGAGTCTTTGGAGGTTCTTCAGTTTTGGTGGGCTTGGTTGGAGTTTGTTCTTCTTCAGACATGATTGTTTTTGGATCTTAAACTGTTTGTGTGTTAACAGATCTGCTCTGATACCACTTGTTAGGTCACACACACTGTAGAAGGGGGTTAAATATAGTGTTTATCAAAATCAAATCAAATATAAGAACATAGAAAACAGATTTTATTTAACACAATAAACTCTGTTACAATATAGAACTGTCCTCTCTCAGTGATGAACAACTTATCACGAGAGCTGCTAGGGTTACAATGAATAATAACTTCGATTATGATAACACATATACTGTAAACCCTATGTATATGTTTATATACTACACAGTTACAAGATAAATTCTAATTGATATGGAATATAATTCCGCTTCCTAAAATATATCAACTAGTTATCTTTTCTTCCAAGTATTCTATTCTTCATAGAATTTCTTCTTCATGCATATCTCTTCTTGCGTTTGTCTTGATCTTCTTTCCTTTCAATCAGCTGCCTTCCTTATCTGAAAGTCTCCTTAAGTCCTGATATTATCTCCTAATAAATATCTCCTGATAACTTAAGTTCTGACAACTTAAGTTCTGATATCTTAAGTTCTGACTTCAATATAAGTACTGATTTATCCTGTTAAGTAAGATCTGAAAACTAAACACAAATCATATTAGTCATGACATTATCAAATATATCTAACAATTTAATTGAAAGATAATGGGTGTTTTAATAAAACATTTTTTCTTAAAATAACAATAATTTTGTAAAATAATTTCTAAAATAGATCCAACCCAAAGTTTTATATTTCAAAATTTAGAATTTAAAACAGAGCATAATTTATAACAGAATAAAATAGAACGAAATAGAACGAAATGATAATTCTTATAAATACCATAATCTTGATCTATGACCACACTTTGCCAGTAGCCGACATCTTATTCTTATTCTTATTATTTATATCACACTTTTCCAGTGGCCGGCATCTAAAGTTCAATAATTACGCGCCATTAATAGATATCTAAAGTTGCACACTCGTGCGCCTACTAAGAGTATCTAAGGCTAGTTCCAGAACTATAGTGTAAATTACGAACGAGTTCCAAAACATAGAGATTGGGTTCTAAATTTCACAAATACTTTGTAACACCCCCAAATCCGGGGTCGGGGATCTGGGTTGTCACGAGATCCATTTCCCTTAATAACACCCAATCTTAATACACAATCAACTACTCTGAACTGTGACCCCACAATAAACACACACACCACAAGTTATAGTCTCAGAGATGAATATCCACAAATAATCACAAGTCGTTTTATTCCACAATTATATGTCAATACACCTTAAAAGGTTTTCTGGATAAATTTACATTTCTTTGCCATTATTACAATTCATAATATACATAAGTCTGGTACATTATTAGTTGAAAACTTAGCCTATTGGTAATTTCTTCCTCAGCTACAGCTGCCTCAACGCTTCCAGAAAGCTGCGGAACATTTCCTATCCGCTTGCGAATTGGGAGCTTGCTCCTGTTCATCTTATCTATCTGATGTTGTGTTATGAAAAAAGAAATCAAGGGTGAGCCGCAAGCCCACCAAAATAATATGTATAATGATTAACAATATATGAGCCTACTCATAATACTCATGAAAGTCTTGGTCAAAAGAAATGAACCAAGTTGATAACTTAATGCGATGAAGTCGCAAAATATTCAGTATATATACATATATACTTTTCAAAATATTGGAAGTCCTCTTCCATGCATAATATACACAAAGTCCCAGTGTATAACTGTATAAAAAAAATATCGTTGCAAGGTGATCTCATATATCTAACCTTGTCTCAACGTTTTTCTGAAAATCTTTGTCATTCATAAGACAATTATTAATTAGATATAAGTTTAAAAGATGAAGTTACCAAATACCCCAATATACTTATATCTTTCCCAATACTACTTGAACTACCACCGTTCAAGTTATAATCAGTTTCAAAAGTTCATCACATAGATGAGACTACAAGACAAGATTTGAATAGATTAAATCTTTAAAATATTATTAAAGGAAATGAAGTTATGACATACTTCATTAAGTTCTGATATATATATATATATATATCCACATATACATCTTCTTTATACATTTCCTGAAACCTCTGTCATGTAAAGTATGAACATAATTGCAATATCCAATAAATTTGGAAAGGAAAAGAATTTTGGCATAAACCAGATATCTTGCTGATCAGGCAAAGATACCCATAAGTAACCTTTTCTACTAGTAGATGGACGAATTCCCCACTGGTCATCACCCTGGTCGTAATAGGACCTTATGCTGGACTGCCACTCAGCTACTTATGCATTTGATGGACTCCCACTGAGCCACTTACACTATCATGGACGCCCACTGAGCCCATGTTGCTTATGCCGACTCAATAGATGGACTTACTTCCCGAACGTTGGGTAAGTAATCAATTCATTTACCAAAACTGCAACCGTGTTGCGAATATAAAATACACCACAGAGCCGGATCCCTCAGGTTTTGAGCGAGTATTTAAATCCCCTTAAAAAGGAAGATCTTAAATATAAAATGAGTTTTGGGATCCGCTCTAACTTTTAAAAATCATTTTAAAAACTCGAAAACACTTTATAGAGTGTTTGGAGTAAAGCTGATTTAATGAAGTAAATCAGTCCCCAGAATATTAAGAAAAATGACTGAATATTATTATTTAAATAATATTCCCATAAGGAATAATCTTTATAAAAATAATTGAAGTAGAAGTATTAAAACTTATACTTGAAACGAGTATTAAATAACCAAAGATATAGTTATATGAAAGTACTATCTTTATTTGAATAATCGAAAATAAGTTTGATTATTGACACCTTATTCTTTAATAAAATAAAGAATATATCTCAGCAAATAATCGGAGTCATAGATCCTCAAATGAATATTCAAATAATAGTCATTAAATAATATAAACTGAGTCATAAGCCCTCGAATGAATATTCAAATAATATTCAATAAATAATATGAAAGAGTCATAAGCCCTCGAATGAATATTCAAATAATATTCAATAAATAATATGAAAGAGTCATAAGCCCTCGAATGAATATTCAAATAATATTCAATAAATAATATGAAAGAGTCATAAGCCCTCGAATGAATATTCAAATAATATTCAGATAATAAAATAAAAGGAGTCATAAGTCCTCGAATGAATATTCAAAATAATATTCATTTAATATAAAGGAGTCATACGCCTTCGAATAATATTCGAAATAATATTCAATAATAAAATAGAGTTAAAGTTATCGAATAAACCTTATTCGATTAATAGTTTTGAAAAATATGACCACATATATATATATATATATATAAATAAATATATATATATATATATTTATATCCATATATAAAAAATCTACTCGGGATCCTCGACTCCCAGTTTTAGAAAATATTTTCACCTTTGGGTCCCTATACTAAGGGTATATGCAAATTACCGCTATCCTCTAGCCTAGGTATTATCAACTGAATCAACAGATATATATGGAAAGAATACGAAACAGGCATGCATATATATATACCATAGCAGCATGCTTCAATATATTACAACATTTGCTAATTAACCAACATGCATCTATCGCAAGATAATGCAAATACATATATTCATCACAACAACAGTTATAACGGGTAGAAAATTTGCCTGAGCGACTTGGGGTGATAAAAGGCTCGGGACGAGTCTGGTAACCTATAAACAACAAGTAAGTTGGAATTAAACCAAAGTCACTTGTAAATCTATACTTTAACTAACTTAGACTCTAACGCTTATTTTGCGCTTACTGATTCACTTAGGTCACTCGAGTACCCTCGGCTCCACCATTTTTAATAGTTTAACCTTTACGAGTTTTAAGGCGATTCCTTCGCGAGTCTCTTACCAACTTCCTAACACACTTACCATAAATGTTTCATATATTAATTAACCCTTTTTGGTCTTTAACCTATGTTTCAAAGTAAGGCGAGGGGAAAAGTTTCGTTCACGAAACGCCGTTACATGAAATGGTCGTTTCTCCTAAACCGTGCATCGGAATCGAACGAACTACATATCAAAACGAAGCTCGTAACATGAGCTATCTAGACATGGCAATGGTAATAATCTAGCAGGGGGTTCTCGGGTCCTAATGTTATGCACAAAAACAGTCTAAAGAAAATCGGACGTTACGACGGCTATGTTTACGCGATTTCCCAATTTAAAACCATTCAAAACCAACCCAATTCAACCTCAAATCCAACATACAACCAACATCCATCCTTATCACATCATAACAACCCCAACCAATTCAATTTTAACATTCATACTTATGCCTAAGCTTAACTTTAACCATACTTAAGTTCTTTTAATCAAAACAACAACATTTACCATTCCATTTCACTACCATTTCAAATCCCAAACTCTAAATCACAACATCAAGCTACAATATCACCCTACTAATCAAAATCATCTTATAATACATAGGAATCTAGGGTTTGGAGATGATATACCTTCCTTGAAGAGTGGAGAATCAAGAGAATGGCTTGGAATCACCCTTAAAGTCCTTATCCAAGCTTAATCTAAACAAAACTTCAAGAACACAAATTTTATTTCTTGAAAAACACTATTCACCATCTTCTTCCATGATTTATAGAAAAAGATTGGCTTGGAATTAGAAGCTTAAACTTATAGGAAGTATGTAACTATCCATGGGGAAGCTTAGATAATTACCTTGCTAAATAGTAAGTGGTGGAGCTTGGATCTTCAATTTCTAAGAAAAGAAGCCGAGAGCATGAAGAAGAAGAAGAGAGATTTTTGTGTTTTGCCTTGTTTTGCTTTTGGTTGGTTGATTTTTGTTGTTTGTTTTAGTAAATTACCTAGTTGCCCTTGATTTTGTGTGGTTAAAAAGTCACCACATCTCCTTCCTTCCCATGTCATGCTTGTGTCATCCTCATGATGTCATTCTCCCCTCCTTGTCCTCTTCTCATTGGTTGGGTGATATCATCCTCTCTAATCCCTTTGATTAACTTCCTAATTGTTTGCCTAATGACCGCTGATCTGTTATACGGTTCGCTTAACTTTCGTTTTCGTTTATCGTTTGAGGGATCATACCCGGGATTTTATTACTTAGGTTCCCTTAACCTATCTCAATACATTATATTCCTTTTTATGATCCTCTCTTATAATCCTTTAATTTAAATCTTTTTTATCCTGTTACCTTTTTCTCAATTCTTTCCGTATCTAGTGGATTTCCGGGAAAAATCAAAGTGTTCGGATTTGGATTCTGACGATCTTTACATACACTTATATCCCATATAAAGTACTAATAAAATCTCAGAATATCCATATCAGAACCCCTACATAGTGTGGCATGAAAAGTTTTCTCATTCAGCAAAAACACTATTCATAAGGGTTTCAAAAATTTCCCAAAAATTGGGGTTATTACAGTCTCCCCTCCTTAAAAGGATTCCGTCCCGGAATCAAATTGAAAATAAATAGGGATACTCTCTTAGCATTGCACTTTCTAACTCTCGAGTAAATTTTCCCACATTGTGGTCCTACCACCAAACTCTGCCTAGTTTGATAATCCTTCTCCTAAGCACTTGTTCCTTTTCACTCTATAACCCTTCCTGGTTGCTCCATATAGGTTACGTCTGGTTGCATGTTTATGCACTCATATGCCCCTATTTGTTTGGCATCCGAATTACACTTCCTTAACATTGATATGTGGAACACGCTATGAACTTACTACATGTTCGGGGGTAGGGCTAGCTCATATGCTAACTTCCCAAAACGTCTTAATATATCCAAGGGTCCAACAATTTGTGGACTTAGCTTTCCTTTCTTTCCGAACCTCATCAATCCTTTCCAAGGGATACCTATAACAACACTAGGTCCCCCACTTCCTATTCCTTGTCCTTTCGTGTCAAATCAACATACTTCTTATGTCCATCTTGGGCTACTACCAGCCGTCCTCTGATTAGATCTATTATATCCCTGGCCCTTTGGGCTACTGCGGGTCCGAGCATCTTGCGCTCTACAACTTCATCCTAACATAAGGGAGATCGACATTGTCTTCCCTCAAGGATCTCATAAGACGACATCTCGATACCTGACATATGATCTATTGTCGTAAGATAACTTAATCCACGTTAAGTGATCATTCCAAATTCTTTCAAGTCTATTGCACAGACTCTCATCATAGCTTCTAACATTATAGCTTTTGCTTCTCAATACCCATTCTTTTCCAGTTCGTAATCGCTATCACCTTCCGTTCCTAATCTTATACTGGTTATACTTTTGCTCGTTAGCGTTCTATAACCTTTTAATAACCACGTCAACCTTAGTATCATGAATGTGTTTCCATCCCGAATACTATCACAATTTTATTATCCTTTTTCAGCTGCTTCTATCTTCGAAAGCTTAATCTTTCATATAGAAGTAAAAGAATTTATTAAGAGATCACTATGATCATGAACACTTGTTATATCGCATAGTTAGTACAGAAGGTGGCCAGCCTTTAGTACTTGACAAGCAATTAAACAATAGATGGTATCCTACTAGGCTTCTATCACACAGATAGATAGTCATTCGGCAATACCTCCCCTTTCTGGAAGGGTTGTTCTTCTCAGCTTACATGAAATGAAAAGAAGAGAAAAGAACGAATTGAAGAGAATTGTATATATGAAAAAAATATACTGCCACAAAATATCTGGCTTGGAACCTACCTCTGAACTATAGAGGTTTGTCATAGGAGAACAAAACATATATGTATTTATATCAACATCAAGTATTATAACATCCTATTTCACATGCCTAAATATTTTTTTGCTATTCCGTCCATCATTCTATGGACCCATGCTCTTCCTCGAGCTTATACACAATCACCTTTGAAACTCCTTCGATATCGAAAATTGAACCTGGGATCTCATTCTAGACATCATCGTTACTTGAATTCTATGCTTGCACCGTAACCTTCCTCGTATAATAATACGACTCCCTATTGATAAGAAAGAATAAATATTCAATAGGTAGATACTCTACTTACTTAGTCTATCAATAATAACTTATACACTACCACGACCCGATTAGTGGTACTCAATCTCAACACCCATTCCAATACAACTCTCACGGTTGTAATCAGCTCATTACTCACAGAATCATTGCTGCCTTACTATGGTCCACCACTGACCTACTGTAGTCATTCATTTTCCATGAAGTCTTAATATCTAACCATACGGAGTCCATACATGTCGTATCAATTCATTCTAAGGAGGTAACATAATTACCATTCCTGATTCATGAAGAACACTCCTGATCCTGACATACATACATGACATGAAGCAGATAAAATTGCAGAAGAGTTTCAATCAAAGCAACGGTAGCAGGTTAATACCATTTTAAATCATATTCCTTAAATAGAAGACTTACTCAAAGGTTTGTTTAGTCCTTTTTGAAATATGGTCCTGGCTTATCTCAAGATAGGACCTTCTAAGATCATAGACCGTTCATGGCGATTACACGAATTACACCTTTACCAACTACTATTACGGTCGGGTATTGCACAGTCATCAGAAGGAATGTCAATCTTCCCAACCATAATACAACCTTCATAGCTTTAACCATCATCACTGTATTCCTTTGGCACAAGCGCCTATAATTATCCTCTTACCTTTAAAGTGTCGGCCACCTCTTTGGCCTTTCCTGATAGTAAAATTTCCTTACAGTCAATGTCATTTTAACCACCTCCAAATAAATTTTCTACCTTATTTCAATCACAGCTTATGTGAAAATGCTTTTCTTTAATATCTGATGAGTAAAAAAAAAATTTCCATTTTTCCATAAGTTATCCCCTCAGTCTTTAGAGGTTAATCACTGTCATGACTGACTCTCAATCATAATTAGAACATCTTTTATCTTAAGTCCTAATTGCCCTGAACAATTTCGACCATTACTGGTTCGATCCATACTTTCTCGTCGTTTAACACGTGCCCCACTTGGCATCATTATAATTACGTCATATTTCCTTTATCAACATTTCTATTCTTGAGAATTTTGAATATTACCTTTCTCCTTGTAAAACCTCTAGGGTTATCCTTGAATCGTTCCTCCTGTATTCCCTAGATACAGGGCATATCAAGATACCATTTATTAATACCAGAATCATTGTTTATATACTTCTGAAAAAAATTTCTCCACTGATTCTTAAAGGTTTTATTACCTTAATCCTTTCCAATTCATACTGTCAAAACTCATACTATCCCTATTAAGGGTGAAATGCCAACCTTTATGCATTCCCCTAGGATTCGTTTTAAGTTACCGATGTTCTATCCTTAATTCCACCTTTAAAAAGGTACATGCATCCTTCCATGGATAAATCAAGTCATATATCCCTGATAAGGGTGTCTTATTCAATCATTCCCACCTCGATAGTCTATACCTAACTTCATAATAGCATCCTTATTCAAATTGAGGTCAATCCATATGGCCTCCAAAAGATAACAATGGTCATCCGCTTTTCTTTCCTGATTTGGTAATGATAACATGGATGTTCTGGAAGATATTGGTCATGTTCAACGTGAACTTCTTCTTAATAATTCCTTATTTACTTTTGTTGTTTATCTCAACAGTCACCTCAATGTTGGGATATCTTTCATACCTGGCGTCTCCCTTTCTGGGTATCAAGCCACCGGTCTTACACTTCACATTCTTGAAGGTCACTTCCTTCATCCAATTTTTCCTAATTTCTTACTTCCTTGTCTCCTCAGTCTATCCGCGTCTCATTATTTATCCTTTGAACTATTTCAAGGTTTCATCGAATCCTCCCAACTTAAAGGGGGTACAATATATGTATCTCTTATGCCTTCAACCATCAATTTTAACTCATGGTGAATCATCATCATCCTGACGATTACATACTTTTCTATTTCTATTGCTATGAGTCTTTAGAGTTTCCTCATACCCAACTCCCTTATCATTCCTCAAACTCTATTGCCTTTATATTCCTTTCCACTTCAGTTTCTTTTTATTTTCCTTTCTCTTATCATTATTTCACAAACCAATCACAATATAAGCATTGATTTCAAACATCCCGTCATTCTGGATTCGTGTCCTCAGAACGAATCTTGACAACTTTTACAACTTAGATTCATAATTTATCATACTCGTCTGCCTTTGTTCTGACTCTAAAGCTTTTACACTATCTCAATAACCTTGGGAATTACTTTCCCGAAAACAATTGACTGAACTTAAATCAGTTTATTCTAACCTCTGGCTTCGTGCCTTTCTTGGTCTTTCACCAGCAGGTGGCCTCTCTTTTAGGAGGGTAAGTGATAAAAACAGTCTTTTGTGATTCGTCAATCATTTAGAATCTCAAATGATTCCTATATTTCCTTTAGCCAGGCTCTTGCCTCGACTGGGTCAGCTTGTTCCTTGGAACTCTGAGAGCTTAGCGACTTAAAGGTCCTGAAAGAATTTCACACCACATTGTTTCCTCAAGGTGGTGGTTGGGAATAAAATATAAGTTCTGTTTAGACAGGTCCATTAATTTCCGTATAGGAGTACCGTCTCGGTTCTCCTTATCTCGCTCGACTTTCTGTTTCCTTAGTATGAAATGTTTCATCCTACTCCCCATAATTGGGGTCATCTTTTAATTTAAAATTCTCATTTTCCACTCCATTATGTCATGGGTTCCTTCTATCTTGATGGCGACCTCCCTGACTATCACGTTCAGGGTTTGCTCTAAATCTTATTCCTCAAACTAGCTTTCATCTAAGATTTCATCTTTAGGCTCTTGAACATTTGGAACCCAAATTCTGTAGGAATACCTCATTATTCCTTTATCATCTTTCTCGGTATTAATCTTTTATCTAATTGTTGGCTCTCTGCCTTCATTCATCACTTTTCTGGCACAATATGTTCTCTTCCGATAATTCGGACTGTATTGCAATCTCAAACATCTTTTCGGTACCGGCTGCGGTTACCTTCACTTCTATTTCCATTTTCTCAAAATCTCTTATAACTCTCTCAAAGACATGATCATCTTGAGTCTCTCCTTTTTACTAAGGGCATCAGCCACCACATTGGCTTTCCCCCGAATGATAAAGAATCTTATAATCGTAATCCTTGATTAGCTCTAACCACCTTCTCTGGCGCATGTTGAGCTCTTTCTACGCGAAAATGCACTAGAGCACTTATGGCTTGTGTAAATCTCGCACTTCTCTCAATACAAGTAGTGCTTCCAATCTTTAGGGCAAAACTATTGCCACGAGCCTAAGCTCATGGATGGGGATATCGAATTTTATATTCCCTTAATTGTCTTGACGCAGACGCGATTATCTTGCTGTGCTATATAAGAAGCACCCTAATTCCTTATGCGAAGCGTCACTTATAAATCACAAAATCTCCTTTTCCATCCGGCAACGCCAGCATAGGGGCCGTCACCAACCTTTGCTTCAGTTCTTGAAAGCTGTTCTCGCATTTCTCTGTCTATTCGAACTTCTCAGTCTTATGAGTAAGCCGCGTTAAAGGGGGCTACTATCTTTACAAACTTGAACGAACCTCCGGTAGTGATCGACCAATCCTACCTCTGGTAGTCGACCTAACCATGGTCATCAATTCATCGGTGGTCCTTTATTCATTCTTGTCAGGATCCTCCATGGGATCCTCCTCAGCAACTATCCCTTCTAGGACAACATCCTCAATATCAACATCATCCGGTCCTGCGTTAGGACGCTCTATCGGATCCACACTCCGATCTCCAATTAGTAATAAAACATCATCGCGCTGTTGCTCCTCAACCTCAGGGTTCGGAGTCCCGCTACCATATATGATAACGAACTACGCTCCTATCACGATATTTATAAGGGTTCCCATAAGGGTTTTAACTGTCAGTACTACGTTAGGTAGCCCGACTATGAACTTGGCAAGAGTTCTTATTATCTTTGTGAACTTATTATCTTAACGTCACATCATCTCTGAGGTTTATAACGCTTAGCTCTGATACCACTTCTGTAACACCCCCAAATCCGGGGTCGGGGATCTGGGTTGTCACGAGATCCATTTCCCTTAATAACACCCAATCTTAATACACAATCAACTACTCTGAACTGTGACCCCACAATAAACACACACACCACAAGTTATAGTCTCAGAGATGAATATCCACAAATAATCACAAGTCGTTTTATTCCATAATTATATGTCAGTACACCTTAAAAGGTTTTCTGGATAAATTTACATTTCTTTGCCATTATTACAATTCATAATATACATAAGTCTGGCACATTATTAGTTGAAAACTTAGCCTATTGGTAATTTCTACCTCAGCTACAGCTGCCTCAACGCTTCCAGAAAGCTGCGGAACGTTTCCTATCCGCTTGCGAATTGGGAGCTTGGTCCTGTTCATCTTATCTATCTGATGTTGTGTGATGAAAGAAGAAAGCAAGGGTGAGCCGCAAGCCCACCAAAATAATATGTATAATGATTAACAATATATGAGCCTACTCATAATACTCATGAAAGTCTTGGTCAAAAGAAATGAACCAAGTTGATAACTTAATGCGATGAAGTCGCAAAATATTCAGTATATATACATATATACTTTTCAAAATATTGGAAGTCCTCTTCCATGCATAATATACACAAAGTCCCAGTGTATAACTGTATAAAAAAAATATCGTTGCAAGGTGATCTCATATATCTAACCTTGTCTCAACGTTTTTCTGAAAATCTTTGTCATTCATAAGACAATTATTAATTAGATATAAGTTTAAAAGATGAAGTTACCAAATACCCCAATATACTTATATCTTTCCTAATACTACTTGAACTACCACCGTTCAAGTTATAATCAGTTTCAAAAGTTCATCACATAGATGAGACTACAAGACAAGATTTGAATAGATTAAATCTTTAAAATATTATTAAAGGAAATGAAGTTATGACATACTTCATTAAGTTCTGATATATATATATATATATCCACATATACATCTTCTTTATACATTTCCTGAAACCTCTGTCATGTAAAGTATGAACAGAATTGCAATATCCAATAAATTTGGAAAGGAAAAGAATTTTGGCATAAACCAGATATCTTGCTGATCAGGCAAAGATACCCATAAGTAACCTTTTCTACTAGTAGATGGACGAATTCCCCACTGGTCATCACCCTGGTCGTAATAGGACCTTATGCTGGACTGCCACTCAGCCACTTATGTATTTGATGGACTCCCACTGAGCCACTTACACTATCATGGACGCCCACTGAGCCCATGTTGCTTATGCCGACTCAATAGATGGACTTACTTCCCGAACGTTGGGTAAGTAATCAATTCATTTACCAAAACTGCAACCGTGTTGCGAATATAAAATACACCACAGAGCCGGATCCCCTTAAAAAGGAAGATCTTAAATATAAAATGAGTTTTGGGATCCGCTCTAACTTTTAAAAATCATTTTGAAAACTCGAAAACACTTTATAGAGTGTTTGGAGTAAAGCTGATTTAATGAAGTAAATCAGTCCCCAGAATATTTAGAAAAATGACTGAATATTATTATTTAAATAATATTCCCATAAGGAATAATCTTTATAAAAATAATTGAAGTAGAAGTATTAAAACTTATACTTGAAACGAGTATTAAATAACCAAAGATATACTTATATGAAAGTACTATCTTTATTTGAATAATCGAAAATAAGTTTGATTATTGACACCTTATTCTTTAATAAAATAAAGAATATATCTCAGCAAATAATCGGAGTCATAGATCCTCAAATGAATATTCAAATAATATTCATTAAATAATATAAACCGAGTCATAAGCCCTCGAATGAATATTCAAATAATATTCAATAAATAATATGAAAGAGTCATAAGCCCTCGAATGAATATTCAAATAATATTCAATAAATAATATGAAAGAGTCATAAGCCCTCGAATGAATATTCAAATAATATTCAATAAATAATATGAAAGAGTCATAAGCCCTCGAATGAATATTCAAATAATATTCAGATAATAAAATAAAAGGAGTCATAAGTCCTCGAATGAATATTCAAAATAATATTCATTTAATATAAAGGAGTCATACGCCTTCGAATAATATTCGAAATAATATTCAATAATAAAATAGAGTTAAAGTTATCGAATAAACCTTATTCGATTAATAGTTTTGAAAACTATGACCATATATATATATATAAGTATATATATATATATATATTTATATCCATATATACAAAATCTACTCGGGATCCTCGACTCCCGGTTTTAGAAAATATTTTCACCTTTGGGTCCCTATACTAAAGGTATATGCAAATTACCGCTAACCTCTAGCATAGGTATTATCAACTGAATCAACAGATATATATGGAAAGAATACGAAACAGGCATGCATATATATATACCATAGCAGCATGCTTCAATATATTGCAACATTTGCTAATTAACCAACATGCATCTATCGCAAGATAATGCAAATACATATATTCATCACAACAACAGTTATAACGGGTAGAAAACTTGCCTGAGCGACTTGGGGTGATAAAAGGCTCGGGACGAGTCTGGTAACCTATAAACAACAAGTAAGTTGGAATTAAACCAAAGTCACTTGTAAATCTATACTTTAACTAACTTAGACTCTAACGCTTATTTTGCGCTTACTGATTCACTTAGGTCACTCGAGTACCCTCGGCTCCACCATTTTTAATAGTTTAACCTTTACGAGTTTTAAGGCGATTCCTTCGCGAGTGTCTTACCAACTGCCTAACACACTTACCATAAATGTTTCATACATTAATTAACCCTTTAAAACATGGCAATGGTCATAATCTAGCAGGGGGTTCTCGGGTCCTAATGTTATGCACAAAAACAGTCTAAAGAAAATCGGACGTTACGACGGCTATGTTTACGCGATTTCCCAATTTAAAACCATTCAAAACCAACCCAATTCAACCTCAAATCCAACATACAACCAACATTCATCCTTATCACATCATAACAACCCAAACCAATTCAATTTTAACATTCATACTTATGCCTAAGCTTAACTTTAACCATACTTAAGTTCTTTTAATCAAAACAACAACATTTACCATTCCATTTCACTACCATTTCAAATCCCAAACTCTAAATCACAACATCAAGCTACAATATCACCCTACTAATCAAAATCATCTTATAATACATAGGAATCTAGGGTTTGGAGATGATATACCTTCCTTGAAGAGTGGAGAATCAAGAGAATGGCTTGGAATCACCCTTAAAGTCCTTATCCAAGCTTAATCTAAACAAAACTTCAAGAACACAAATTTTATTTCTTGAAAAACACTATTCACCATCTTCTTCCATGATTTATAGAAAAAGATTGGCTTGGAATTAGAAGCTTAAACTTATAGGAAGTATGTAACTATCCATGGGGAAGCTTAGATAATTACCTTGCTAAATAGTAAGTGGTGGAGCTTGGATCTTCAATTTCTAAGAAAAGAAGCCGAGAACATGAAGAAGAAGAAGAGAGATTTTTGTGTTTTGCCTTGTTTTGCTTTTGGTTGGTTGATTTTTGTTGTTTGTTTTAGTAAATTACCTAGTTGCCCTTGATTTTGTGTGGTTAAAAAGTCACCACATCTCCTTCCTTCCCATGTCATGCTTGTGTCATCCTCATGATGTCATCCTCCCCTCCTTGTCCTCTTCTCATTGGTTGGGTGACATCATCCTCTCTAATCCCTTTGATTAACTTCCTAATTGTTTGCCTAATGACCACTGATCTGTTATACGGTTCGCTTAACTTTCGTTTTCGTTTATCGTTTGAGGGATCATACCCGGGATCTTATTACTTAGGTTCCCTTAACCTATCTCAATACATTATATTCCTTTTTATGATCCTCTCTTATAATCCTTTAATTTAAATCCTTTTTATCCTGTTACCTTTTTCTCAATTCTTTCCGTATCTAGTGGATTTCCGGGAAAAATCAAAGTGTTCGGATTTGGATTCTGACGATCTTTACATACACTTATATCCCATATAAAGTACTAATAAAATCTCAGAATATCCATATCAGAACCCCTACATAGTGTGGCATGAAAAGTGTTCTCATTCAGCAAAAACACTATTCATAAGGGTTTCAAAAATTTCCCAAAAATTAGGGTTATTACATACTTATATCTTATAATTCCAAAATTAAAGTTCTTATATCTTATATGAAATTAAGTTCAGAACTGAAATATCTTTTTCAAAAATTGAAAGTAAGTCAAAAGTACTTACCTCAAAGTCGACACTTAAAACCCGAAATTAATAACTCGAACAAATCCCAAAATTTAATAAACAAAACATAATTAATTATTCACCAATAGGTAAATTAATTAAATAATTAATAACCTGCACATGTACACACGCTGACTATATTAAATTAAATAAATCATGGATGCAAACTAATGTCAACAAGCCTGAACAAGTAAATTATCAAATTATATTATGTATATTCATGTTACCATAGAGACCCCCTTTGTATATGTTATGGGTAAAAAACATGTATTAATTTTTTGCATGTATTTAATGTTAGGGTTTGATAAGCTTTCAGCTTTAATGGTTGCGCTTGTGTTTCGTGACTTGAACATGCCCTCACAAGATGCCTACGTACCTTGGCATATGCCAAGGATCAAGCCAAACTGTAGTTCTTGGTGATGCATGCCCTCGAGGCTATGGCAACGAGAGCTCACTAAGGATGTACTGACTTTCATGTCCTTCAAGGACTAAGTCTAAAATGTCATTCCAGGTAATGGCCTCATGGCTTTAGGATGCCTTCGCGGTTTCACGACGTGTGGAGCTCTTGTCCAACAGATTTTGCTGAAGTTGAAGGGGTAAGACCCTTTATATAGACGTTGAGATTCTAGGAATTAAGGTATAATTGGGTGACTTGATGGGCAAGTCTCCACCTCTGATTGGACTTTAGAGTCCTAGAAAGCAGGAATTAGTTTCCTTCTGAAGTTAGGTTGCTTTAAGGCCACTTCTTGTAGAAGTAGTTATTTATTTGAACACATTTATTGGGCTGTTTAATTAGCCCCCTTATTAATTATGAAATTAATAGATAATTAGGATTTTGGGCCTCATTAGTTGGGCATTTCCCTTTGACCAAATCAGGTCTAATTAATGCGACATTAACTCCGCAATTAGGGTTATTTTTATTCCCTATCATTTTCCCCCAACTTCTGGGAAACACAGTCGATGTTTCGTAGAAGTTAAGTTATCTTTTACCCTATCAAGGGTATCGTTCTTTAGCGTATACTGTGGAGTGACCTACACATTTACAACGATTTGCTTTATCCAGGGCTTCAGGATATTATATAAAATTTAAATAATTTTCCCTATTCATTTTCGTACCTATTCCTATTTTTAGGAATTTTCTAGTATTTTTCTCTTAATTTTTGAGGATTATCTCACATTCACATGTATTTTTCCTAAATTTTAAAGAACTTTCCGTACCTCTGGATAATTTTCCTAATATTTTGAGAATTTTTCCGTACCTCCGCGTATTTTTCATAATTTTTCCTAATATTTTAGGAATTTTTCGGTACCTCCGACTAATTTTCCAAATAATTTAGGAATTTTTCCATACCTCCAGGTATTTTTTTATAATTTTTTCTAATATTTTAGAAAATTTTCCGTACCTCCGGGTATTTTTTGTAATTTTTCCTAATATTTTAGGATTTTTTCCGTACCTCGGGTAATTTTTCTAATACTTTAGGGATTTGTCCGTAACTCCGAGTATTTTTCATGATTTTTCCTATTATTTTAGGAATTTTTCTATACCTCCAGGTTTTTTTTCGTGATTTTTCCTAATATTTTAGGAATATTTCTATACCTCAGGGTGTTTTTTGTAATTTTTCCTAATATTTTAGGATTTTTTCTATACCTCCGGGTATTGTTCGTGATTTTTCCTAATATTTTAGGAATTTTTCTATACCTCCGGGTATTTTTCGTGATATTTCCTAATATTTTAGGAACCCAAATATTTCCTAAAACATCAGAATATTAACCCAAATATTAGAATGTTTTTTAACCTGGTTTGGGCTATTTTTTTATTCGTGATTTACCAGAATTCCATTCAGTTAGGATTCTGGTCGAACAACTCTCAATTTAGACTAGGAATCCTGACCCCTTGGACCAGGATTCTGACCCACGGTCGAATGATTAACAATTTAGATCAGGAATCCTGACCCCTTGGACCAGGATTCTGACCTCGGGTCGAACGATTCTCAATTTCGATTAGGAATCCTGACCCATTAAACCCCGAATCCTAAATCTTTAGATCAGGAATCCTGACCCCTTTGACCCTGAGTCCTAAATCTTAGATCAGGAACCCCGAATTACGAGCTGCAAGCCTTTCAACAGCCATAACTTTTTGCTCGTATTCCTGATTTGAGATTACAATATATCAAATTGAAGCTTATTATGTGCTCTACCTTATTATAGTATTCTCCTCTTCCCACTTGCAATCCTTATCCTTTAATCGGATAAAATCATGGCTCTACGAGCGTTTGCTTGGACGAAACGTGCCTTCTCCTTGCCTTCAACTAGATGGAACGTGGCCTCTACGAGCCCTTTTTTTTGTTTCTTAGTTCTTCTGACTAAGTTTGTTGTCCTATTTGGATGCTCAAATTAATTAAACTCTCAGGTTTAAAGTATGTCAATTATAAATATCTCCTTTTCTTTAAACGTTTTCAAGCTTGTAGGAGCCTCGTCCTAATTCTGTTCTTGACTAGATGCGGCCCTTCGAAACATGGGATTCGACTTTCCTTTCTGCCTAACTCCAGGTGCATTAATCTCTCTAAGGAGTAATTTCCATTGTCAACAAAATCATTCCTTTACTTCTTGTGTTATAAGAAACTTATTTCTGATACTCAGCAATCCCAGTTTTGGCTTAATCAAATTTAGAGCATGTGTCATGTCTTATTCGTTCTTCTCGGACTCAAAACCCTCAACCCTTAGGATGAAGTGATTCCAAAGGGCATCCCAACATTATCTTTGTAGGTTAAAAAGAATGACATAACTCCTGTATTTACTTTGTAAGTGGCATGATTCACCCATGATATGTGAAGTAGATAGTCCGCTGAAGCATTAATCGAATATTCGGTCCTCTTCTTTAGTCCATCAAGGACTATTCACATGGTCATCTCGGTTTGCTTATTCACTTTAGACGCATGAAGTAGGAATCACGGTTATTCTCATCATAATTGTTTGTTTGTATTTTTTTAAATCCTTGTTGTTGAGCTGATGTTCATCATCCGCCACTGGGATTCATGGAAGTCCATATTTGTGTATCACACTTTCTCACAGAAATTGTGTCACTTGCTTGGTGGTTATCATAGCTATATGTTTAGACTCAATCCACCTCATGAAGTAACTTATGGTTATTATCAGGAACTGCCTTTGGGCGTTAGCTATGTGCGTGCTTCAGGAATCCATTGTTAGGCCCTTAATCAACTATAGAGGGGGGTGAATACAGTTAATACAATCTATTCGACAAAGCTTCAATATAATCAACGGTTTTTATATTAACTGATAAAAACTTATTAAAAACGTACTCTCTCGAAAGGATGAACAATTATCCTTGACAACTGCTAGGTTATGCGAAAGATATAACAATGTCGCAATGCTTATAGCATGAACCTAATATGTGCTCTATATAGAGCACAGCTATAAAATGTATAATGAATCATATTCTATCAACAACAAGGAAACCTATACAATTGCTTCTGAGATAAATTCCTTCACCGCCTTGAAATCCTGTTTCCTTTTCCTTATCGAAGATCAATTGGTGTGACAAATACTGATTTCATCATCCGTTGACATCATCATCCATTGACATCATCATCATCCGTTGATATAAGTTCTGAAGTGAACTTTTGATAGTTTCTGCTTGATATCATCAATTGTTCCTAACAATCTCCCCCAACTTGTTCATTATGGAAATATGGACAAGTTCCAATTGATAATGTCAAAACTATCTAAATGCAGGAATCAAGTATGCATAATCAATCTTGCTTAAATGAATATCAGAATTTACTCTTCATCCTGAACTGCTTCTTTAACTTGAGCAATGTCAGAGGTTAATTCCAGTTCATCATCTCAGAATGCTCCATTAATCTTCCTTCTTTGATGAGCTTGGCTGATTTCTTCTTCTTTACATTTTTCTTCAGTATCATGAGCTTGAACTACTGTATAGATCGGATCTATTAGTGTTTCATATATAGATTCCTTAGATACTGACTTCTTCTTTTCAACAGCTTTGTCTTTAGGCTTTGAAATCTTTGACTTTTCTTCTATCTTCTCTTTTTTTAAGCTTCTTGTCAACAGTTCCAATAACTTGTGATCTCAGAGATCTTTCATCTTCTGCGTGACTGATTTCCCTTATAAATATAACTCTGGTTGGTTTGTTAGAAGGATCATCTTCATAAAGTGCTTGAGAAATAATAGCAATATCAATATTTGCTGTCTTCAGAGAATTCTTGAAGTCTTCCTCCATTTGCCTTAGCTGTTCAAGATCAACTCCAGGATTTTCTTTTGCAAATATTCTTCTACTCACCTCAGAGTCAAATAATTGAATCTTTGGATCCTTGTAGAACAGAGTTGTATTTCTTCCTTTAACTTTCATAGTTTGAAGATATTGACTTACTTCAGCACCAGCTTCTATCTCCTGGAATACGTTGGTCTTCATCAGCAACAGTTAAGACTTGTGAAGATTATTGCATTTTAGTAGTCGTCAAATCTTCTACTCTTCTTTCATTCTTCTTACTTTATCCTCCTTTTCTAGACTGAAATCTAGTGATTTCTTTTGATGAACCACTAACTCGAACTAGATCTTCTCAATACTCTATTCACAACCTTACTCATCAAAAATGGTTCAACCCCAGTTTTATACACGCAGTGGTGGATACTATCTACCGATCTTTAATTCTAGTGATTTCTTTTGATGAACCACTAAATCTAACTAGATCTTCATCTCTTCTTCTATTACTATCCTTCTGTCCCTCCTTATTACCTCCATCAGGATTTTCATCATCAGTACTTGTCAATGTCAGCTGCTTGCATTTAGATTTCACAATTTTCTCCCCCTTTCTTGCATCATCACCAAGCAATAGAAAAAGAATCAGCTCCATTGAATTATGTACTTCTATAAGTTGATAAGACATTTGAGTTTGTTTAGCTTCCAATCTAGCTTGACTTGTGACGGCCTAACCCCGGGGTCAGGAGTTGACGTCACCAACAACCACAAAACAAACATAATATAATCAATTCCGTGATTCAATATAAATACGACCCCCTTTTTCCAAGATCTTTTCCAGGTTTAAGTATGATTTAGGCTACATAACTACCACAACTCACTTTACCTTATACAATCCTGACCATTAACTTAATACAGCAACTCAACAGACCACATCCGGTTTGAACACAACTACCTCAGAGGAGCCTGACGCGAAAGGAACTGGAACTCTGCCCTGACTACCACGAAAAAATCTTCTAGGCATCTGCAATACATATAATACATTCTGCAAGGGTGAGCAATCGAATTGCTCAGCAGTACCACTATATGAATAACAAGTAAAGCAATTTAAAATGAAACAATTATAGGAACAGAATCATAACTTGATAGGAAACATGTATAAACATTTATAAACTGGATATTCAAAACTGGCATGCTTTCAACAAAATGAACGTAGTAGTGTGCTATGTAAAAACACAAGAGTTTAATTCTAGCATGCCATTTTCATTTCCAATTCCACTGTATAACTCACTTGCTCTGTTACGAGAATCACAAAGCCAAATCAGATACGTACGGATGTGTGAAGACAGCTGATCAGGCTATCAACACCGGACGACTCCCACTGCCATCCCATATACCTGTTCTGGAACTCAGAGACTAGCTAGGTCTCTGACCTGCTGGACTAATCGGTTATACGATGCGCGCAACCGAATTAGCCTCTTACGCCACCTCAATAGGCCTACTCTGGCCCCTATGTATCCCATATCTGATCGTTTTATCCAGTTTTCAAAATACTTGTACCTATCTCATTTCAAAATCATTCATTTTACCAGCACACATATAAAATCCAGTTCGCAAATCATTTCATTCGAGATAGGTACCTTTCGAAGTTACTTTTCCCCAAAACAATTTGAAAACAGTGATTTATAACTATAGGGGATACATAACTTAAAATGTTTATGTTCCATTATGAGAATAAAACATTTAGTTATTCATACATAGTGAACCATAAAAGAATGGTCAGGGGTACTTGCCTTGCAGAGCTTTACAACTATTACTGATCAATTCTGAGCCGACTCGGACACTCAGGCTTTATCGTCTAACCACTAGATCACCTTGGATTCGACTTTAACACCGAGGTTCTTCGGTTAAAACCCTACTGAGCTTGTCGACGGTCCACTAGGTTATCCTCAGTTCGACTTCAACTCTTGAGTTCTTCGACTAGAACCTACAGAGCCGAAATACCCTACCTTAGGCGTCTAGGTATGCTTGACATATCCTCAATAACACATCTACCCATTCAATATTAAATCCTGACTCGTAATTATTCATATTATAATAACACACACAACAATTAGGGTTCATGTTCCCGGAAATCGGTCCAGTGTTCATTTCCAGAAAATACGTATACTAGTTATTTTACGAAATTAGGGTTATTGGTTTTGGCAAAACAATTTACCACTACATACAATCAGGTTCCGTACAATATATATGAATATACTTATTTACACTCATTCGACATTCTGATAATTACAGGGTATGTCCCGCATTTTCGAATTTAATTTCTAAAAATTCGAGCAGCACCTCCTCTGTTTATCGGCCTACCTGTCGAAAATCCCGACGTCAAATCAATTCACAACAACTATAACGATAATCCAATCACAATCCAAATGCACGAATTACAATCACCAACTCATACCAATAAAACCCGTCGAAATCCATAAATTCCCAAATTTCAAATCAATTATAATTACTAATTATTATTCGTATTTTATATTTTTAATTTGTAGGACTCAATACAACGTCATCACCTTCCACCATCAGCTCGCCGAGGCTCATCGCCGATGGCGGCAAAACCCGGAGGTACCCTAATTCGGGCTTCCATTCACGGGTCCCACCGATTAATTTCGGAATAACTAAAACAATAATTCAATTAGTCACCAAAATTCAATCGAATTTCTGTTAGAAAATAATCTGAGTAAATCAAAAGTAATCAAATGTTTTCATCAAGAATCTTATGAATCAGGAATTTAAACAACAAAAATAGTATTTGAATTAATCGAATATGCTCAAGTTGAACCGCAACAACACAAATTCAAGGCAACAGAGGATAACCACAACAAAATTACACAACCTACGTGCATGAAAACGCACAGGGAGAAAGGGTGAAAACGAACACCAGCCACCGGAATCACCAGGGATGGCGGCGGCGGCGTAATACCGGAAAAGGGACAGCAACCGGCGAAACAAAATTGGAAGGAAGGGAAACCGAGAGCTTATATGTATATATATAAGTGTATGCATCTGTTTTTGCAGGAGAGAAATCACAGAGAGATTGGAGAGAAGAAGACGAGAGAGAAATGAGATAAGGGGGTATAGATTATATGGGATAAGGATGTTAGTCCTTATCTGGTTTGTTTCCTTTACTATTTCGATCTGACATCGCAATAAGCTGTTAAAGATACATATCGCACATAATAATTCGTCAGAGTGATTCTGAAATAATTTCAAAATTTCCGGAATATTAATAAACTAGTAAAATAAAATTTTCATAATTTTTAAATCATTTTTAAGTCGCGCTTACATACCCGCAATTCACAATTAACGAACCGAATTGCACTTAAAAACAATTTAAGAAAATCACAAAAATAGTCTTAAAATGTTACAAATATCCCGAGGTTAATAAAAACATAAATTTCGTAATTTTAAAACAATTTCCGTAACACAATTCATACCCGCTTTTATCAATTAAACGAATCGACGCGCGAGTGAAATTAATCCCAAAAATTCGTAAAATAATTTTAAAATTCTCGGAATACTCCAAACTTAAATAAATATGATTTTCATAATTTTTAAGGAATTCTGGAATTAAGTACATATGTTAGAAATAAATGCAATTCAGAAAATCATACAGGGCTAAATAATTGATGAAACATTGATTTCTAAATTTTATAAAATCCCTAAAATAATTATTGTAATTGTAAAACCATAAAAACAATTTTAGAGACATTCCAAATATTTATGCAAATAAATCTGTCATAAAACTACTTTTAAAAGTAATAACGAGATAATACAGCTCAACAAACAATTATACAAATAATCCTCGTAAACCACTAACCACCCATAACTAATAATAAAACAACACACGGCCGAAAGAACCCATACACATATTTTATTTATTTAATCACTCAATAATTACACATTTAGACAATAAAAATATATGAGTCGTTATATCCTTCCCCCCTTAAAAAGATTCGGTCCTCAGAATCTGATCTAACTATACAAGAGGATATTTGTCAAGCATATCTGACTCTAACTTCCAGGTATACTCTTTTATTCACGGATTTATACAAAGCATACTTACTATAGATATAACTCATTCCCGAGGTTTCAATTTAGGTTCTAGATTAATTCGTACATACTATCTTAATTCAAATCGAGAATATACTCCTTCGACACAAAGACGGAAAACACACTAGGAGTATGCTGCAACTATGGCAACAACGCTGGCTCATAGACAGCTTTACCTGATTTTCTCAGTACCTTGTACGATTCACTATATCTAGGGTCAGCTACCCTTTGGTTCGAACTTAAACAACCCTTTTCAAGGTAACACCTTTAATAATACCATCGGTCCTATTTCTATTCTTCAGACTCTTTCGATACAAGTCCGCGTTCTTTGTCTGAATCAATACCACTGCGTCTTCAGTTTGCGGCACTAACTTAAGACTTAACATATTCTTTTCTCTTACCTTATATCAGTAAAGTGGGGTCCAATACTTACATCCAAACAAAGCTTCGTAGGGTATCATTCCCACACTAGCATAATAACTTCCCTTATTTGAATCATCCTCTCATCTTTACCATTTGTCCCCAAGCATTCTTGGAATTTCGTCCAAAACCTCAAGCTAAACCTTGGGTCTCAATTAGTCACAATTAAAACAGGGACTCCACGCTTTTTCACAATTTCATTCAAATACAGTTTCACTAGCTTATCCAAGGGTATCTTTCATTAATTGGAGGGAAACAGGCGGACTTCGCCAACTTATCAACAATTACCCAAAAGTTCTCTGTAATGTCTTGATACGCCCAAGTGCTTCTAGGTGAATAGAACCCTAGAATTATGGGCTTTTATTTATATTTTACTCTTCCACTTAGTCACATTGAAATTAGTGCTCTAGCGGAAAAAAATCCAAACATACCTCTACTGTCCTTTTGGGTGCAACTTTCCTTTCCATTTAAACTATCCAATTCTTGATTCACAGTTTCTTCCTAACACTTCTTGATTCCTTCCACTCATTCTGACTGAAAAGTGATCTTAGGCAATTACTCCTTATTACCTTCAGGTACTTGAATTTCAATTTCTAACTTCTCATATTCTTCTGCTAACTCTTCAATAATCTTAATGATATTCCATCTTTCTTTTCTACTCGAGGCCTTTATCATTTTATTGGCTTCTCTTGGATGTAAATAATAGAACAATCGTATTCCTTCGCCACTTTCAATCTAGAATTCATACCTTGGAACTCAGCATACCATTGCTTCCTTTCCAACCTTTTTGTAGGGAAATCTTCAGGTGTTCAGTTTGATCTTTCCTAGTCCTGAAGGGACGAGGATGTTATCAATAAATACAATTACAACCTACCCGAGCACTCCTTATATACTATGTCCATATAATCCTATAGACGACTGGTGCATTTGTCAATCCAAATAACATCACCGAAATCTCGTAATGTCTATATCTTATTCTGAACAAGGTTTTTAGTATGACCTCAGGCTTAACCCTCAACTGACGGTAACCTGCTCTGGGTGAACCTTCAAAAACCAACACGCTCCTTTAATCGAATCCTATAAATAATCAATTATATGCAGGGTTACTTATTCTTATTCGTCAACTTTCGAACTTCTGATAATCGGCACGTAACTTCATACATACATTTTTCTTTTCTATAACCCACCTCCGTGCACAACACGAAATACACCTTGTCTTACTATTCTTTCATCCTACAATCCTGAAGTTTCCCTAACTACTTACTTGATTCCTACTGGGCCATACGATATGGGGCTTTTGACACCAGCCCAACTCTTTACAGTAAACAATGAGGAATTGTCTCCCATGCTGCGGGGTAATCCTGGTAAATCACCCGGTAAACCTTTGGGACTTCACATGCTATCTGGATTTCTTCAAACTTAAGTGCTTCCTTCTTAATATCCCTTACATACGCTAGTAAGCTTTATGTCCTTGCTTATGCCCTTGGATACTTATCCTTATATTAGCTTCCATAGATATTATTATTTACTTCTTCTGGTAACCAATCATTGCCCTGGTTCCTTATCAGGGTCTTGAGCAACTGATCTTTTACTCATATCATACTTCTTAGCCTTGGGTGTACTGGATGTCCGACCTTTCGTTGCACTACCTCCCATACTATCTCGAGATACACTTCTACAGTTCTTGGCACCATGCCTCACCTTGCCACAGTTGTAACATATGACTCTTGAGTTTTTCCACCTTACACACTTCACCCATATTGCTTATACTCCGATATAGGCGACTTAACCGACTTGGCTTGATTAGAGCTGTCTGAGGTATTACTAATCCTTCTTAAAGAAATACTTTTCCCTCTAAATTCTTTATTCTTACTCCTTCCAACCTTTTTCTGAGACTTCTGGCTGGATCCTTCTTGACCTGATGCTTCTTTCATATCATCTATATTTTACTTCTTCCAAAAACCATTCATTACCTTATGACAGGTCAACCAACCCGATCCTAAAATCACATCGAACCCTTCTAACTTGGAGGGTGCCAGATCAACTGCAACTACATCCAACTTCTAAACACTCAATTTCTTGGTCCTTTTGAAAGTTCTATCTCTAGCTGAGCTGGATGTTGGCCCTTGAGATGTAATATCTTGAATAACCGTTCTACAACTCCTTGCAGTATGCCCAATTTTTCCACAATTATGACACGTAACTCCTAGAATTTCTGGATTATATTCCGATGCATAATGACCCTTACATCCACACTTGAAATATTGCACATTCTTTTTACACGAGCCACTGTGTCTCCTGTCGCAGGATTTGCAATCCACTGCTAACTTGACTGGCTGGGCTGGAGTGGAAGCAACTAAAGTAACACTTGACCTAGCTTGAGATAAACTATGTCTCCGGAATCTCTTACTTCTGGTTCGGCCAAACCGGTTCTCAAATCTCTGACTGGATTCTCCTTGGTCTGCCTTGTCCATAACACCTTCCGACTTCCTTTTCTTATCACTTTCTTCCTTAACAGTCAACTTCTAGTCACCTTCCATTACCAGGGCGGCCTGAACCATAGAGGAGTATGTATTGAGTTGCAATGCCACAACTCCTTTGCAAATTTTAGGCTTCCACCCTTGTTGGAACATCCTTACTTTCCGAATCCCCGTGCTTACATACTTAGGAACTAATCGGTCCAATTCTGTAAATTTGGCCTTATACTCCAACACACTTCTTTCACCTTGTTTCAGTTTAGAAACTCAAATTCCATTAGACTCGACACACAATCTAGGAAATACTTTTCCAAAAACAACTCAGTAAACCTAGCCCATGGAAAATGGCTTTCTCCTTCTAACGCTGTGGTTGACTTCCACCAGTAATTCGCTTCATTCTTTAAGAAGTAATTTGCATAATCAGTCCTAAAATTATCACTTACTTGGACAAGATTGGAAGCTTATTCCATCTCTTTTAACCATGCTCCAACAGTTACTGGATTAGGTTCACCTTTAAACTCAAGAGGGTTATCATTCTGAAAGGATTTGAAATTAGCACTTTGGTTCACTCCTTGTTGTTGCTGCTACAACAGTAGTTATTGCTGCTGAACTTGTTGGATTAACTGCAACTGTTGTTGCTGCTGCTGGAGCAATAAGTCTAGAATTTCATTTATAGTTGGACCCCCTCGCAAAACTACTACTATTTTCTTTAGACTGGGTAACTTACTTGGGTGGCATCTTCCTGTATCAGGAAAATGCTGCCCAATAAAATACCCATATCCTTAATATTGGGGTCCATTTACAAAAGAAATCTAGATTAATAGCACTAGCAATCATAGCAACAATGACAGTAGCAAAATCAATAACAGTTCAGGAAGACTAAAATACAAGGAAAGTAAGCACTACCACACGACTCCTCAATATAACAACAACCGACTAACTTCCCGCCACTACTCAATTACCACATCAACTTTAATATACCACAAGACTTGGATGGCTATATCACCCACCTACATTGAACAAACTAATAATTCAGGTCAATTTTAAGAAATACTAAACTCTTCCAAGCACCATAGTCTAAGTTTCAACCAACCTTTTCTCCAGGGATGATTTCTTATCACCCTCAAGTGATTCATCAATCACTAAATTACCTTTCCTTCCCAAGGCGACTTCTTATCCCCCACCATTAACCTATCTTTCATAGGATTAACTTTTCTAAAACCGCAACCTTCAATATCGAATCATGAATCCTCTCTACTATTATCATTTCTGAGATAGCTAGCAATCCGATTTAAATCTTCTATTTCCTCTAGACAGTCAACTCTCATTTACTTTCAATGACCAGGATTGTCTAATTACAAAAGCTACTGACAATTCACTGCCTCGGGACTTCAAATGAAATTTCAAAATCAAGGAATCGATCAAATTAGAAGGAACAGTGAGGAAGATCTATGTATGACTAAGAGCAACCATACAAGTACATAAGATGGCCAGTCTTAGTACCGCACAGTTCACAACACATAACTCGGTGGCGTCCCACCAGACCCTTTTGTCATATAGACAAATGGTCAATTCATATGCATTATTTTCCCCAATCAACCGAAAAAGTCACCGAGGAAAGAAACAATGTTTAGATAAGAAATTCACAAATAGAAAAGAAAGAATCTGATTTGTAATGAGGTCAACAGGACTTTAAGTTGCTTACTTTGCGCTCCTAACTTGTTCACAGGATGAATAAGCAACTTATGGAATAGTAAACAATTATTCCAGAAACAAAATTATGCCTCAAGAAAGAAGTATAGGGTTCAAGATATAAACCACCGTACTAATCTCCATTCTTTACGAGACTTGGCTATCATAACGGGCCACTGACTATTAGCATTCCATCTGAATTCACCGAGGTCGCACACTTGATTCTTCAACATTCCTTGACGTCAAAAATGCAATATTTAATGATAATATGGGTATTTCTATAACTGACACATTAATGATTCGTGCAAGGGTTGAATTCCCGCGATCAGACTCATTTTCTCAAAGGGAGAACTAGAAATCTCTATCGAACATTACTAGTAATACATAGGCGAAGAAAACACACTCTAGGTTAGGGCAGTTCCGGTAAATCCCCAATAAACGTCAGGGTTACGCCTCTGAAACCCTTGACTAAACTCATAGACTTGCTCCTTTCATTGAGTTGCTGACTCACATCTATATATAAACCTTCCTATACTCTTTTGACTCTACTCCTAACCTAAATCAGGGACTCAAACCTGTAGCTCTGATACCAACTGTGACGGCCTCAACCCCGGGGTCAGGAGTTGACGTCACCAACAACCACAAAATAAACATAATATAATCAATTCCGTGATTGAATATAAATACGACCCCCTTTTTCCAAGATCTTTTCCAGGTTTAAGTATGATTTAGGCTACATAACTACCACAACTTACTTTACCTTATACAATCCTGACCATTAACTTAATACAACAACTCAACAGACCACATCCGGTTTGAACACAACTACCTCAGAGGAGCCCGACGCGAAAGGAACTGGAACTCTGCCCTGACTACCACGGAAGAATCTTCTAGGCATCTGCAATACATATAAAACATTCTGCAAGGGTGAGCAATCGAATTGCTCAGCAGTACTACTATATGAATAACAAGTAAAGCAATTTAAAATGAAACAATTATAGGAACTTAATCATAACTTGATAGGAATAATGTATAAACATTTATAAACTGGATATTCAAAACCAACATGCTTTCAACAAAACGAACGTAGTAGTGTGCTGTGTACAAATACCAGAGTTTAATTCTAGCATGCCATTTTCATTTCCAATTCCACTGTATAATTCACTTGCTCCATTACGAGAATCACAAAGCCAAATCAGATACGTACGGATATGTGAAGACAGCTGATCAGGCTATCAACACCGGACGGCTCCCACTGCCATCCCATATACATGTTCTGGAACTCAGAGACTAGCTAGGTCTCTGACCTGCTGGACTAATCGGTTATAGGATGCGTGCAACTGAATTAGCCTCTTATGCCACCTCAATAGGCCTACTCTGGCCCCTATGTGTCCCATATCTAATCGTTTATCCAGTTTTCAAAACACTTGTACCTTTCTCATTTCAAAATCATTCATTTTACCAGCACACATATAAAAATCCAGTTCGCAAATCATTTCATTCGAGATAGGTACCTTTCGAAGTTACTTTTCCCCAAAACAATTTGAAAATAATGATTTATAACTATAGGGGATACGTAACTTAAAACGTTTCTGTTCCATTAAGAGAATAAAACATTTAGCTATTCATACGTACTGAACCATAAAAAAATGGTCATGGGTACTTGCCTCGCAGAGCTTTACAACTATTACTGATCGATTCTGAGCCGACTCGGACGCTCAGGTTTTATCGTCTAACCACTAGATCACCTTGGATTCGACTTTAACACTGAGGTTCTTCGGTTAAAACCCTACTGAGCTTGTCGACGGTCCACTAGGTTATCCTCAGTTCGACTTCAACTCTTGAGTCCTTCGACTAGAACCTACAGAGCCGAAATACCCTACGTTAGGCGTCTAGGTATGCTTGACATATCCTCAATAACACATCTACCCATTCGATATTAAATCCCGACTTGTAATTATTCATATTATAATAACACACACAACAATTAGGGTTCATGTTCCCGAAAATCGGTTCAGTGTTCATTTCCAGAAAATAAGTATACTAGTTATTTTACGAAATTAGGGTTATTGGTTTTGGCAAAACAATTTACCACTACATACAATCAGGTTTCGTACAACATATATGAATATACTTATTTATAGTCATTCGACGTTTCGATAATTACAGGGTATGTCATGCATTTTTGAATAATTTCTAAAAATTCGGGCAGCACCTCCTCTGTTTATCGGCCTACACGTCGAAAATCCCGACGTCAAATCAATTCACAACAACTATAAAGATAATCCAATCACAATCTAAATGCACGAATTCCAATCACCGACTCATACCAATAATACCCGTCGAAATGCATAAATTCCCAAATTTCAAATCAACTATAATTACTAATTATTATTCGTATTTTATATTTTTTATTTGTAGGACTCAGAACAACATCATCACCGTCCACCGTCGGCTCGCCGAGGCTCATCACCGATGGCAGTAAAACCCGGAGGTACCCTAATTCGGGCTTCCATTCACGGGTCCCACCGATTAATTTCGGAATAACTAAAACAATAATTCGATTAGTCACCAAAATTCACTCAAATTTCTGTCAGAAAATAATCCGAGTAAATCAAAAGTAATCAAATGTTTTCATCAAGAATCTTATGAATCAGGAATTTAAACAGCAAGAATAGTATTCGAATTAATCGAATATGCTCAAGTCGAACCGTAACAACACAAATTCAAGGCAACAGAGGATAACCACAACAAAATTACACAACATACGCACATGAACACGCACAGGGAGAAAGGGTGAAAATGAACACCAGCCACCGAAATCACCAGGGACGGCGGCTGCGACGACGTAATACCGGAAAAAGGGACAGCAACCAGCGAAGCAACCTCGGAAGGAAGGGAAACCGAGAGATTATATGTATATATATATAAATAAGTGTATGCATCTGTTTTTGCAGGAGAGAGAGGAAAGAAATCACAGAGAGATTGGAGAGAGGAAGACGAGAGAGAAATGAGATAAGGGGGTATAGATTAAAGGGGATAAGGATATTAGTCCTTATCTGGTTTGTTTCCTTTACTATTTCGATCTGACACCGCCATAAGCTGTTAAATATACATATCGCGCATAATAATTCGTCAGAACGATTCCGAAATAATTTTAAAATTTCCGGAATATTAATAAACTAGTAAAATAAAATTTTCGTAATTTTTAAATCACTTTTGAGTCGCGCTTACATATCCGCAATTCACAATTAACGAATCGAATTGCACTTAAAACAATTTCAGAAAATCACGAAAATAGTCTTAAAATATTATAAATATCTCGAGGTTAATAAAAACATAAATTTCATAATTTTAAAACAATTTCCGAAATACAATTCATAAATGCTTTATCAGTTAAACGAATCGACGCGCGGGTGAAATTAATCCCAAAAATTCCCAAAATAATTTTAAAATTCTTGGAATACTCCAAACTTAAATAAATATGATTTTTATAATTTTTAAGGAATTTTGGAATTAAATACATATTTTACAAATAAATATAATTTAGAAAATTATATAGGGCTAAATAATTGATGAAATATTGATTTCTAAATTTTATAAAATCCCTAAAATAATTATTGTAATTATAAAATCATAAAAACAATTTTAGAGATATTCCAAATATTTATGCAAATAAATCTGTCATAAAACTACTTTGAAAAGTAATAACGAGACAATACAGCTCAACAAACAATTATACAAATAATCCTCGTAAACCACTAACCACCCATAACTAATAATAAAACAACACACGGCCGAAAGAACCCATACACATATTTTATTTATTTAATCACTCAATAATTACACATTTAGACAATAAAAATATACGAATCGTTATATGACTGGCTTCAATTGCAGTTTTTCTGACAACTATTGGTGCAATTTGTTTTCGAATTTCCTGAGGAATAGTCCGCTTTGAAGCAATCAATGATTCTTTGATCTGATTGATTTGAGTAGTAGTTGCTTCTTGATCTGTGTGTAAAGATCCGACAACTAAAGTTGATGCTTTCAGATGATTCAGCATATCACGATTTGTAATCTTATTTCTGTTGTTTCCAGATGTACAATAGCTTGTGTTCTAGAAATAGGATATGTATCATCTTTCCAATGAGCATTCCAGAGATTATCAGAATAATCCCACTTCTTCTTAGCATCTAACTCTTTCATTTTCTGTTATTTCATATGTATAGGCATATCTTCAGGGAAGAAAAGATCATCCCCAGGATCTAAAATAGCATTAGAAATATTTGTTTCTTCACCATCATTAGATTCTTCAATAGCAACTGGATTTTGCACTAATTGCTGAACTTCATCACCAGCTTCAGCATGTAGAATAGAATTAGAATTTGGTGCAATATATGATTCAGTAGCTTTAGAAGCTTCCACACCTTCAGCAGTTAACTCCACATCTTCAAGTATTTTAGATAAATGAATTGGAGCTTCAAAATAACTTCCAGGACCTCCGTAACTATAGAATGCTGTGGTAATTCTGAAATGGATGAAACTTTATGAATGGACTGTTGTATTACTACATCTTCAGAAACAACAGGGATTTCCTCAGGTGATGAAAAAGTAGAGTAAATGGACTGTTTTTCAACAAAAACATGGATTGTCTCATGTGGTGGAATAGTAGAATGTATGGACTGCAAGAAAGTATCAGTACATAGACTTGCAGGGAGATTAATAGCCCTTGTTACGTCAGAGTTTACTTGGGTTCAACAGATTGTTGTTCAACATCTGTTTCTTTAGAACTGTGAGCACCTGAACACATATAGCAAATAAAACTTAATCTCTCTATTCTTTTACAGTAGCCTCACTACTCCTCACACCACACATCTCATGACTTTTAATAGTCAGAGTTTTTCACAAGGATTACTAAATCATATCTCTCATCTACATCTCTTTTTTCCAGGAAGGATCATGCCTCTCTTAAATTCTGTTTTTCTCTAAATCTTTTCACACATCTCACAGAAAAAGACTCAGAAATATTGTCCTACAGAAATAATAGGTGGCTAAAGAAGGGTGATATGTGGTTATACAACTAGAGGTAGTCCTTAAATAAGGTCTAGAAGTAATCATGCCAACAGGATTTATATCATGAAAAATATAATAAATATTGAAAGAACTAGATCGGTATTTAAAATAAATGTCGATAAAGTAATAACAGTGGTTATACCTTGTGAATTCACAATTAAGCTCACAGTTAATATAGTGGTTATGATAGTTGTTGTTCATCAATAATGAAAACCTCCATTTGAATTGGAGAGGATTTGATAAGGTTACTGTCATGTACCATGATCTCAAACCTTGTTCTTGTTGCAAAAAATTAACACTTAAATGTGTTTATTGAAAGCTATCACAGAGTCCTCAGTAAAAACTGATGAAACCTCCGTGTCTTTGTTAATATCATTAAGATCTACCTCAGCAAGTAGTCTCTAACCAACTAAATGTTCTTTCGGAGTGGTGAAAACAATTCAAGAATTTTGTCACTTGATTTTTGGAAACATTTGAGAAAAGAATTCAAATTTTTCAGTTATGAGAAGAAATTTAAGATGTAAGATGTATAACTTTAATAATTGAGTGTGAACAACTTTCTTGAATAGAAAAAGAAAGTCTCAAAAGTATGTCTTGAAAAGACATTTTGGATAGTTAAGTACACTCAAAGATAATAATCCTCATTAACTAAGAATTAAATCTTCCATAAATTTCTTCTTTAACAACAGTTACCTCCTGTAGTGCTTAATCTGTACTGAAGTGGTCACATGAACTTTAAACAGAGATTAGTTTATTCACATGCACTATTAAAAACATCTGAAGTTTAGCATACAGTACTGATTTGGATATAACATTTAAAAGCATTCAAGCACACACACATTAAAGTAAAAAAGTAGTCACATAAGATAGCAAAGAAGCTTAAAGATTTTCATTCATTAAGAAGAAGATGAATACATAGCAGGATCATAAAATAGTCCTAACACAAGCTAGAAACTATTCTTAGAAACTATCCCATCTTCAATTTCCTCAGAGCTTCTTGCTTCTTAATGGCTCATCGGTGATAAATTCCTGAGATAGTCTTTGCAAGAGAAATAATATTCTCTTGCAACTCAAGAGCTTCAAGTCTCTGTTGCCTAGCCTCTTTGGCTAAGCGTTCATCCTTAAGAGTAATTTCCAACTGAAACAATTGGAGATCCACTCATTGATCACTTGACAGCTCCTCATAGACTGATGATGGAACATCATGAGGACTAAAGATTTGATTTTTAATCTTAACTTTACGTCCCCCGGGGTCATAATAGACACGACTCTTTTCAAACTTGAAAACTGGATGGTAAGTTCCATCAATAATGCGAGTACTACACAAACGTTGAGCCATGAACATTTGAGAAGTTAAGGAGTTGTGTTCAAGAAGTCTTGAAATATGAGTGTTTGAAGTGAAAGGTCAGTGAGAAGCTTTGAAAGTGGAGGGTTGTATTTATAGAAGAGAAGTTAGAAACTGAAGAGACTCTTTAATTAACCATGTAATAATTATTCATAATACAAATACATGATTACGCGTATCTAGGTAAACAAAAAGTAATCTCTCTCTTCGGATTCCTATTCCCAATGTAAATACTTAAGTATTATAAGATACTTGCATCAGTAGCTAACCCATTTAAGAAATTAAAAGATATTCCACTAACTCACTGATTAATTTAAAATACCGTTAAATAATTTATATCGAATAAATTCAAAATAATCAATGAAGTATAACAATCAATTATGGTTTGACCATTATTAGTATTTTAATTACAGCTATCAGGAGTTATCAGCCAAAACTGGGTTGACCAATATCAGAATCTATCAACTACTGACATAAACTATTAGTCAAAGCAAGTTTAACTAATAACAAAGCATGTAAGCATAATCAGTAGTTCAATATGCCATTTTCATATAAGATCATTTAACACAATTTACATGTTATCATGACATCAACATTTAGCACAATAATCAGTATCTAACAAGTACTGACACATAATAAGATACCATGCTTCAAAAATATCAGCAGACTTAATTATTAGAGTTTTAGAATTGTCATGATATCATTCTCAATTCATTCACCAATCTTGTGAATGTAGCTTCACAGAGAGGCTTGGTGAATAGATCTGTTACTTGCTAATTTATTGAAATAAAGACCAATTTCACTGTACCTGCTTCCACATGTTCCCTTATGAAATGGTACCTGATACTGATGTGCTTAGTCATTGAATGTTGCACTGGATTTCCTGTCATTGTAATAGCACTTTGATTATCACAATATATAGGAATAGAAGAATAGTCTAACCCATAATCCACTAGCTGATTCTTCATCCATAAAATCTGAGCACAACAGCTTCCTGAAGCAATGAATTCTGCTTCTGCGGTTGATGTGGAAATTGACTTTTGTTTCTTGCTATAGCAAGAAACCAATCTGCCGCCAAGGAATTGGCAGCTTTCACAAGTGTTTTTCCTGTCTATTTTGCATCCTGCAAAATCAGCATCTGAATATCCAATTATCTTAAAGTCTGAATCTTTAGGATACCATAATCCCAGATTCATGGTGCCTTTCTTTTCACAGCTAATAGATGAGGTTCTCTAGGATCAACTTGGAACCTTGCACAGAGACAGGTAGCATCCATGATATCAGGTCTACTAGCAGTCAGATATAGGAGTGAGACAATTATACCTCTGTAGTTAGTTATATCTACCAAAGAACCAATATTTAAATCTAACTTCATTCCAAATCTTTTGACTAAATTCCTGGTGTATTTGGATTGATTTATGAAGATCCATTCATCAGTCTGTTTAACTTGTAACCCCAGAAAATAACTCAATTCTCCCATCATACTCATTTGATACCTTGACTACATTAGCTTTGCAAATCTCTCACAGAGTTTATCATTAGTAGATCCAAAAATAATATCATCAACATATATCTGTACTAATAACAAGCCCCTACCATGGTATTTATAAAAGAGAGTTTTATCAATTGTACCTCTTGTGAAACCACTCTCTAGCAGAAATAGAGCAAGTGTTTCATACCAGGCCCTTGGAGCTTGCTTCAGTCCATAGAGTGCTTTATCCAGTAAGTAGACATGATCTGGATACTTTGGATCAATGAACCCTGGAGGCTGTTCACAATAAACTTCCTCTTCAAGTTCTCCATTTAGAAATGCACTATTCATATCCAATTTGAACACCTTAAACTTTTTGAGAGCAGCATAGGCAAGAAAGATTCTTATTGCCTCTAGCCTTGCAACTGGATCAAATGTCTCATCATAATAAATGCCTTCTTGTTGTGAGTAACCCTTTGCAACCGATATTGCTTTATTCCTTGTTATAATGCCCTCACTGTCAGTTTTGTTTCTGAACACCCACTTTGTGCCAACTAAAGATCTGTTCTTTGGTCTTGGCACAAGAGTCTAGACTTTCTTCCTTTCAAATTCATTGAGTTCCTCTTGCATTGTTGTGACCCAGTCAGCATCTTGCAGATCTTCTTCAACCTTCTTAGGTTCAGTTAGAGATAGAAAAGAATGGTAGAGACTTTCATTCTGAGTGGATTTTCTTGTTTGTACACCATTGTCAGGGTTTCCAATGATTAAGTCAGATGTGTATAACTTAGACTATTTTTTTGCAGATGGAAGTTGACTACTTGAAGACGAACCTCCCTATTGATCCATGAATGCTCTATTATTTCTTTGATTTGTACCACTATTATTTCCTGATGCTCCCCCTAAATCAGTGTTCCCATTGTTATCAGTATTTGACTCATCAGAATTTGAGGAAGATGAGTCTGATAATCTTTTTACTGATGTTTCTCGAGTTGAATCACTTTTAGTAGTCTCTGGATTTGAGTCATGTTGCTCCCCCTCAACATATGCGTTAGTGTTAGAAGAATTTCCACTGTTCTGTGGAATCTCAGAGCTCTGAGTGATAACAGGATTTACTGTATCAAAGTCAGGGCTTAAAATTTCAGCATAAGGTACTTCATTTTCAAATCTTATTTTTTCATGGTCATCTGCATCTTCTAGACCTTTTATCTTCTTGTCATCAAAAGATACATGTATAGATTCCATGACTGTTCTTGTTCTCAGATTACAAACTCTGAAGGCTTTTATAGACAATGGATATCCCACAAAAATTCCTACATCATATTTCAGATCAAACTTGGTCAGCTGCTCCAGATGAGTTTTGAGAACAAAACACCTATAACCAAAAATATGAAAGTACTTCAAATTTGGCTTCTTTCCCTTCACCATCTCAAATGGTGTTTTTCATGCTTGTTGATCAATGTTGCATTTTGTGTAAATCAAGTAGTTTGCACAGCCTCAGCCCAGAAGTAGGTAGACAGTCTTGCTTCCTCTAGCATGGTTCTTGTAGCTTCTATTAAAATTTTGTTCTTTCTTTCAACAACTCAATTTTGTTGTGCAGTTCCAGGAGTAGAAAACTCTTGTTTTATCCCCTTGAGTTTGCGGAACTCTTTCACGAAGCTATTCTTGAATTCAGTTCCATTATCACTTCTTATTATCTTCATTTTGTATGTTGTTCCTTTATCCATCAAGAAGAATTGATGAAGATTCATCCTTGGTGTGCAGAAAATACACCCATGTGTATCTTGTATATTTATCAACAATTATGAGTGCATACCTCTTCTTGGCAATTGACATAACATTCACTGGACCAAAGAAATCAACATAAATTAGATGATATGGTTCAAGGATGTAGGATTCAGTTTTACTCTTGAAAGATGTCTTCCTTTGCTTGGTTTTCTGGCATGAATCACATAAGCCATCGGAGTAAACACTGTATTGGGAAATACTCTCACAAGATCTTTCCTTACAAGTTCATTGATATTGTTGAAGTTGAGATGAGAAAGTCTTTTATGCCAGTTCTAGTTGTCTTCCACAGATGCTCTACTTAGTAGACAAACTTCTGAATTATCAAATCTTGTGGAGACCCTGGCTTCATATAAACTACCATGTCTTACACCGGTCAATGTAATCTTGCCATTAGACTTATTGACAATTTTATATGCTCCTTACAAAATTGGACATGGTAACCTCTATCACAGATTTGACTCTGTCACAGATTTGACTCACACTTATTAGATTATGCTTGAGTCTTGCAACTAGAGCTACATTTTCAATGATGAAATTTCTAATTTTGATTTTTCCATATCCCAAGATTTTTCCTAAGTTGCCATCTCCATAAGAAATGCTTGGGCCATATTTCTCCTCAAATTCTAATAGCAGGGATTTATAACCAGTCATGTGTCCTGAGCATCCACTGGCCAAGAGTAGAGCATTCCTCCTGTCACCTTATAATCAGTAATTTGAATTAGTTAGTGTTTTTAAGGACCCATACTTGCTTGGATCCTTTGGCCTTTATAAGTTTATCAACATATGCGGCAGAAGACTTTTTATCAGAGTTTAGGTTAACATCCTTACTATCAGTATTTATACACGCGAAAACAGATTATGCTTTATTAAAGAGGGTTTCAGTTATAATAATCATAATACAAACTGTGATACTCTTTACATGTATAAATAGAATGCCAAACACTGCCACAATGAAAACAAGGACAATTTGGTTTATATCTAACTGTTTTATTCCTAAACTCTGATTTGGAAGAAACAACATTTATCTTTTTATTCTTCTTGCAAGAGTTAGCAAGATGATTAGTGCTACCACAGTTTGAACAGATCTTTCTAGGTGCATTAGGTGGAGTTACATAATTTCATTATTATTAACACCTACCTTGCCATTCCTATTTTTCCTAGACCTTTTCCTCTTGTCTTTTATGTGTAGATCCTTTAGCTTTTGCTTAAGCTGTTTTTGAGTCATTGAACCAATATCTACTTATTTTGTGTGAACTTGTTCACTCTTATCAGTAATTAAGTTTGATCTAGGTGTTGAGGTTGTACCTTCCTCATGGATTGACTTAACAGTATTAGCACTAGGATTAAACTTAATGGTTTTTAATAGAACATTGTTCAGTTTGATCTTGCTATCAGTTTTTGTTAGTCCCTTAACAATGCAACAAGAATTACAGAAGGGGGGTTGAATGGAATTCTTGAAACTTTTTCACAAATAAAATTGTTCTAACTTATATATATATATATATCAGTGTGAATTGATTTGGAGAGTGCAGAATAATAACTTAAAATGAATCAAAACACAAGTAATTAAAAACACAAGTCTTTAAAAACTTTCTGGTGGATTTGAATGTATCCACCAGAGATATATAATATATCAAGAGAACTCTATGTAGCAATTAGCTCACTGCTGCTTACAAATTGACAACAACTAAGATTATAGAGAAATGCTAAGAATACAGCTTACAAATATTTCTCTCTTGGTTTCTTAGTTAGTTGTTCTATTTGCTACTTCTTGGTTTATATATCACCAAGATTACAAAACAATAAGACAAGATAATAAAACAAAAATTATCAAGTTCAATACTATGCTACTTCATTACTCTATCCCAGCATCTTTGAATATCTCCATAATAGCATGGAAATGGCAATGCTTCTTTGTTCTCTAAAACCCAGTTGAATAGGCTACCACATTCCATTTGCATACACTCGACACATGTGACTGTGTTGTCACCGTTAACAAATGTTTGAATTCTTTATCCGTCGGGTTCATGATTATCCGACGAGTTCATGATCATCTGTCGGGTTGTCTTGTTGATCATCCGTCGAATGGCATTGTTGTTTATCCGTCGGGTAGCAATCTGGCACTTGACTTCATTTCATTTATGCAGAATTACAAGACATCATCTATGTACAATTAATCAACCTATTCTGTATATCTAGTTAAAGTCAACATGACTTGAGTACTACTACAGAATCTAAATAATGTGTATGTAGAAATGTGCTATAGACTTATTGTTACATAAGCTACTCACTCGATGGATAATAAATCATCATCCATCGGGACTATATTGAGTTATCCGTCGGGACTATAATCCTTATCCGTCGAGTGCTACATTTTTCACTGAGTAAAATCTACCTAGGTGTTTTGTTAATGAAATCATCAAGTACACAACATATACACAACAATCTCCCCCAATTTATGTCTACTGGAATTGTAGCCATAAATTAAGAGAAACTTGATGATAATAAAACACCCTAAAAATACAACATTGAAAGTAAGTAGATAAAACTGTAGAGTGCATCATTTAACAAAATGTACAAAGTTTAGCTCACTATCATTTTCAAGGTGCTCCTCTAGCCTGAGCAGATTTATCTAGTTCCTTGAAGGTCTGGATCTCTTTCCAAGCTTTCTGTTGTTTTCTTCTATCTGATTTTGGAGTTGTCTGTGGAATTCCAGTTCATCAGATTCTGAGAGATATAGCTTTTCTTGCATCTCCAAGAGAGTCTCATTGCTGGAGTTGCTCAATTGGTCTTCTAATCTAAAAAATCTTCTAACTCCTTTGTCATCCATTAACTCCATAAGCCAGTAGGGCCTTAGATGCACTCTTCTCCCTGTGTAAGGAATAATTAGAGTCTGTGGGAGTGCATCTTTAGCTCTAATACTCCTCATTTCTTCAATCTTCTTTAGAACCAGTTTTCTTGCAGTTACATTGAACCCAGAGTTCTTCTTGAAAGATGAATAAACCTTTATTAGTACAGCTTGGCTTTCTTGAAGGATCCTGTGAAGTGGCCATTGAATCTCCTTTCCTCCCTTGTACTTGAAGACTAACCTTTCAGGTAAATTTCTGTATGCATCAATCTCTTTCACTTCTTCTAGTTCATCTAGATAGAGATTTAGATCAGAGAATTCCTTGATGTCACACAAGTACATTTAATCTCCCTTTTTGACTTTAGATTGAGCTTTGACTAGAGATTTGGATTTGAGAGGTGACAACTTCACTTTCTTGACTGCTCTTGACTTTATTCTCTTTGGCTTGTTAAGGATTGGCAGATTGAAGTCAGGAATTGGTAGGCTCTCCCAGTGTATTAGTTCATCCTTAGGCACAATAGGTTCACCATGTATGTTCCTGTAAGGATCCACCACCTTGATGTCTTCAAATATCACAGAGGGTGTTGATGCTTGAGTTGTAGTTGGAGTGGAATCCTTGGGAAACTGATCCTCCAATTCCTTGCCAACAAAGTTCAATTTCCTTTTGGTTCTTTGGGCCAATTCCTTGTATCTCTGAGATTTCATCTGTTGTGATTCAATTTGCTTCTTTGGATCTTGAGATTCAGTGATTTCAGATGGCTGAGCAGGAATCTTTTGTGTTGGTTTCACAGCTTGTAGCTTGGCCAAGATAGCAGCTTGCTCTTTCTTTTTCTTAGCCATTTTGGTATTTAGAATAGCTTGCTTCTTTTCCTGCTTCAATCTTGCCTTTTCTTCTCTCTTTGCTTGAGCAAATTGAGGATGTCCAACCACCACACAAATTTATTTCCCATTCCTGAAAACTTTAGCGATTCTCCTTTTTGAGGTTGAATCAACTAGATCCTTGTAGAAAGCAATTGATCTTGATAGAAGCTTCTTCTGATCAGGCTTAGGTGTCTCATATACTCTATCCAAAGGGTTCTTTAATGATTATTTTGGATAGTTCACCCTTGGCTTCAGAATAATTTCAGCCTTTGGAGATTTGATGCAGGATGGCTGTCCTCTTTCCAGATAATTCATGCTCATTTCATTCACAGAGATCTTCTTGACTTGAGAGTGATGAATGGCTGAATTTACTGGCTCCTTTACTAGCCCAAACTTCTTTTGTATGTCCTCATCAATTTTCTCCCAGTTGATTGGCTTCAACTACTCCTTTTCAGCTTCTCTTAAATTGGTTGTTGCTGCATTGATCAGATCAATACTGTCTGTTACTGGTGGCTTGGTGAGAGCAATTGCAGGCACAATTACTTTACTGATTTGAATTTGAAGCTTCTCCCCCTCACTTAGTCCTTTCTCCCCCTTTTTGTTATCATCAAGTTGAGTAGAGGAGGAGGTCTGTGCAGCCACCAGTTTCTGAAGCAAGTCTATTTGTTGAGCTTGATGAAGATGAATGGCTGTTAAAGATGCTTCCATAGCTGACATTCTTGTATCTAAGGCATCTATCTTTGTGGCAATAGCAGAATTTTTCCTGAGTTGCCTCTTGATGTCAAGCATTATAGCTTTTGGAAGCTTAGAGTCCATCTTGTCAGAAATAGCCTTTTTCATCTCATCAATATCACCCTTGATGGTGTTGACATCTCTAGCATGTTGGAAGCCTTGAATCTGTTGTAGTTGCAGAGAAGTAAGATGTGCTTGTAGGAGCTTCTTGGTGTTGGCATTTGTAGTGGTTTGAAGAGAAGAATTTGTCTGATTTATGAGTTGGATCAGGGTTGTCTTGAAGTAGTGTTGATCACAATGTTTTGAAAATGCCCATGATGGCATGCCTGATCTTGAACTGGAACCTACTTCTCCTCCTATATCCAATGGCTCTTCTTCACTATCTCCACCTTCATCTCCAAAGAAATCTGCTAAACCACCAGTCTCATAATCAACATCACCAACTGTAGAGGGCAAAGCTGTGATGACATCCTTAGCTCTTAGCATTGACTGAGTGGTATGCACCAAGTTGAGCATCATTTCTGCATTGTCATTGCCCTGTTCAGCTAGAAGTTGATAAGCTGGAACAGGGTGAGTAAATGCCTCAGCATCAAGGGAGGTGGAATCTATAACAGCTTAAGATTGCTGAGATAGTCCCTCCATGTCTGCATCCTGGACATTCATTAACTCACTAGCAATGACATTCATCCTTATAGCTCCTGTACCTGCATTTCTCTCTTGTTCTCTCTTTTGTTACATCAGGGTCTCACCCTGGCTTCCCACCCTCACACCCTCATCTTCACCATCTAAGGTGGGACTCCTCTCACTCTCTTTTTCCAATCTTGAAGAAATGGATTGCATATTTTCACTCTTTTTCTCTCCTTTTTCCTGGGAGCAACCCAGACCCTCACTCATAACACTCTCTTCCCTCAATCCTAAGAGTGACTGTACAACCACTAGTCTTCTGCACTAGAGATAATAAATGAAATTTGAAGTTATGCAGAGATACCCAACATATGAGGAATATACATCGGGTTAGCAGTTTGACTATCCGACGAATAAATGCAGTTAAGCTTATCCGTCGAGATACAATCACCACTCGACGGATGAGCAATATCCATCGAGAAAGTAGAAATGAATGAACTTGGAATTGAAACTATTGTGGACTCTATGCTGATTGATGAGATTTTGGGCACAGATGTTTCAACAGTTCCTGAAAGAATTGGCAAGTGAGCCAATAAATCATCCAAAAGATGATGCTCACTTGCAATAGATTTTGGCTTCCCCAACAAAGTTAAAGAAAGGGAATCAGGAATTGATGTGTTGATCATGTCCACATCTTGAGAGTTTGTGGGAGAATTTGGTGTTTGAGGTGCTTCTATAACTAATAATTTTGGCCGTGACTCCATATTTATTGGAGCCACATCAAGCTGAATTTGTGAAGGTGCAGTGACTGTGTCTCTAGCACCAGTTTGCACAGTGTGTGAAACCTGTGAATCCCCAAAGGTTTTGAATTTCTTCTTTCCGGCGTAAGTTTGGGGTGAGCTAGTATCCCTTACCCTCTTGGCCTGTGCTCTTGGCTAAGAGCTTTGTTCAATAGCCACATCCTTTTGGGAGGATGCAACTAGAAATGAGCTTTTATTCTTATTAATCACTGCAGTTTGTTGGGAAACTGTAGTGTGGCTAGGCTGGGAACCACTCAACTCTCCCTCCTTATTCTTAGGGTTTCTTTTATGTTCACCCTGTCCCTCACCTACCCACCTTCACACTCCCCTCTTTGGTTTTGGTAGATTTTGCAACTGGCATCTTTTGAGAGATACTAGAGGGGGCTCTCTTTGATTTGGATTTTGAAATTTTTGATGATTTAGTAGCTTGGGTAGGCAACTGTTGGATCATTGACACAGTTTCCATTGCTACACTATAATTCAAAGAAATTTGTGAGGTTGGAAAAGTAGGGACAGATGAACTTACCTCACTTACCTGAGGTGCTTCCATTACAGGGAAATAGAAGAGTGGCACTTCTCTATGATGATTTTCCCTGTTCAAATCTGCAATAATTCTTCTCTCTTGAACACAACAATCTAATTTGTTGTTTGGGTTCTCAAGTACAATTTCCTCAGAGAGGTGGTTAGCTAACATCATAAAAAATCTAGCATAATAAACATTTTTACCCCTCTTATTTAACTCTCCTAATTTAAAACCCAACTCAAACAAAACAAGATCACTAAAATTGAAGAATTTATCTTTAACTAGCATGTAAAGCATGTTAAGCATGGAAATATTGACAGAATCAAAATTACTGATTTTACCAGAAAAGACCTTGGTCACTACATCACAACTGAAACTCCATTCCTTCCTAAGACCCAATCTCCTAATGTCACTTAACTTAGAAGTAGAGAGAGCATATTTCATAGAATTAAACATATTAACTATATCAGTGTCTGTGTGTGGTGAGGTCACAATATTATCAAGAATCTTGAAACATGCTTTGATAACATCACTATTGATATATAGTTACTTACCTTTAATGGTGAGTGTGATGGTCTTATCTTTCGAGTTGTATGAAGCAGTAGTCCACATCTCTTCAACAACCTCACAGAAGATGGTGGTTGATTCTAGCATTGCATAACTGAGTTTGCAGTTCTTCACAAAATCCATCATTTTGTGGTAGTCACTTGAATGTTGAATCCCCTTGTTTACTAGAGCCGTGAAGTTGTTCTTCTCATAGATGTATCCAGTTTGTGACATGATCTTGACTACTGATGCCATTGTTAGAGAGTGGAAATTGCAGAGATGGAGATGCTAATTGCTTTTGAGAGAAAGAGAGAGAGTTTAGAGCAGATAATTTGAGAATGATAAAAGAAAAACAATGGAAATGAAATTAGCTTTTATACTATCTCAAAAATAACTGTCAAAAATAATAAAGTAAAATTAAGTAACCAATGAAAATTACATAAAATAGCCGTTTAAAAAAAAATAAACTGTAAAAATTCCATAAATTATCCCCTGTGTTATGCTTACAAACTGTAAGTATACTCGATGGATAATGTTCAGGAAATTAACGGCTAAGATTAAAACAATTCGGCGGATGCGGATAAACTGTTATCCGTCGAGTTATAAAATATTCCAGAAAAATAATTAATTTTTATTTACAAACAATATTCCGACGGATGATAAAACTCGATGGATAAAGATCATCCATCGAGATGTAAATTTTGACTTAGCCAAAATTCCATCTTAGACTGAAAATCAATTAAATTTCTGGCTGCATAACAACCTGCAAATTCTCTGAAAAGATTTAAGAATAATTAAGCATACCTAACTCACTTACCAACCTTGAGAAGGTGGATTCATCCAGTGGCTTGGTAAAAATATCTGCAAGCTGCTTTTCACTTGGAATAAAATGTAGTTCCACAGTACCATTCATTACATGTTCCCTTATGAAGTGATACTTGATGTCTATGTGCTTTGTCCTTGAATGTTGTATTGGATTTTCAGTGATGGAAATTGCACTTGTGTTATCACCGAAAATAGGAATCCTCTCAACTTGCAGACCATAGTCTAGCAATTGATTTTTCATCCACAAAATCTGTGCACAGCAACTGCCAGCAGCAATATATTCAGCTTCAGCTGTAGAGGTAGAAACTGAATTTTGCTTTTTACTGAACTAGGACACAAGGTTATTTCCTAGAAATTGACAGGTTCCTGTTGTACTTTTTCTAATAATTCTACAACCTGCATAATCTGCATCTGAATAACCAGTTATATCAAAACCAGAATCTCTAGGGTACCACATGCCAAGTTTTGGTGTTCCCTTGAGATACCTGAAAATTCTCTTAATAGCTACTAAGTGAGATTCTCTAGGATCAGCCTGAAATCTAGCACACAAACATGTAGAAAACATAATATCTAGCCTACTAGCTGTTAAGTACAGAAGTGAGCCAACCATACCCCTATAACTTGAAATATCCACAGACTTTTCAGTAGTGTTTAATTCAAGCTTAGTTGTAGTGGCCATGGAAATTTTTGCAGATGTGCAATCCATTAGATCAAACTTCTTTAAAAGATCATAAATGTATTTAGTTTGACTAATGAATATTCCATCACTAACTTGCTTAACTTGCAAACCAAGAAAGTAAGTTAGTTCTCCCATCATACTCATTTCATACTTACTCTGCATCAATTTGGCAAACTTTTTGCAAAGTTTTTCATCTGTAGAGCCAAAAATAATGTCATCTACATAAATTTGAACAAGTATACTAGAGCCATTAACATTTCTAAAGAATAAAGTTTTATCTAAAGTACCTCTTGTGAAGTGATTTTCCAAAAGGAACTTTGATAATGTGTCATACCAGGCTCTAGGTGCTTGCTTCAGTCCATAAAGTGCTTTCAAAAGATAGTAGACATATTCTGGAAAATTTGAATCTTCAAAACCAGGAGGCTGACTAACATAGACTTCCTCCTCCAAGTCTCCATTTAGGAAGGCACTTTTGACATCCATTTGATATACTTTGAAATTGGCATAGGCTGCATAGGCTAAGAAAATTCTGATGGCTTCAAGTCTTGTAACATGAGCAAATGTTTCATCAAAATCTATTCCTTCTTGTTGACAATAGCCCTTAGCAACCAATCTAACTTTGTTTCTGACTACTATGCCATTTTCATCCATCTTATTTCTGAATACCCATTTGGTGTCAATTGGATTATTTTCTCTAGGCTTGGGCACCAGCTTCCATACCTTATTCCTCTCAAATTGGTTGAGCTCCTCCTGCATAGCTAAAATCCAATCAGGATCCAACAAAGCTTCTTTTACCTTCTTTGGTTCTTCTTTTGAAATAAAGCTGATGTATAGACATTCTTCTTGAGTTGCTCTCCTTGTTTGAACTCTAGAAGATACATCACCAATGATGAGCTCAAAGGGGTGATCTTTTGTCCATTCTCTTTGTTGAGGTAGATTAGCTCTAGATGAAGAGGCCTCATTGTTGTCTTGATGTGTGATTGAGTTTTGATTGTTAGAAACTCCCCCTGAGTTAATGGATCTTTGATTTAAGAAAGGGGTGCTTTCTGTAAGTGATCTATTCTGACTCCCAGCTCCTTTTAATAACCCGACGGATGGTGAATTTTGAGTACCGACGGATGAAGCAGGTTGCCTTCCGACGGATAAGGCAGATTGTCTCCCGACGGATGAAGCATTATTCAACTCGATAGATATTGAATTTTGTGCTTCATTGGTAGTAGATTTTTCTGCATTATCCTTTGATACTGTTTCTTGATCACTTTCATCACTAACCATCTCCACATTGTCAATTTGAGGCTCTCATGGTAGTCTCCATCTTGCAGTCCTTCAATCTTTTTATCATCAAACACAACATGTATTGATTCCACAACAATGTTGGTTGTTAGATTGTAGACTCTATATACTTTACCAACAGCATATCCAACAAAAATTCCTTCATCTGCTTTAGTATCAAACTTCCCATTCTGATTAGTTTGATTTCTCAAGATATAGCATTTGCAGCCAAAGACATGAAGAAAATTTAGAGTTGGCTTCTTGTTCTTAAATAATTGATAGGGAGTCACGCATTTTGCTTGATTAATCAGAGAAACATTCTGAGTGTAGCATGCAGTATTTACAGCTTTAGCCCAGAAATATGTTGGTAATTTAGATTCTTCAAGCATTGTCCTGGCAGCTTCAATAAGTGATATGTTCTTCCTTTCCACTACTCCATTCTATTATGGAGTTCTTGCTGCTGAAAATTCATGCAAAATTCCATTTTCTTCACAAAATGCTCTCATGGCAGAATTCTTGAACTCAGTTCCATTGTCACTCCTGATTCTTGTTACTTTGAAATCAGGATGAATATTGACTTGCCTTACATGATTGATGATGATTTCACTAGCCTCATCTTTAGACTTTAGGAAATATGTCCAAGAGAACTTTAAGAAATCATCTATAATTACTAGGCAAAATCTTTTCCTTGAAATGGATAACCCATTGACTGGTCCAAACAAATCCATGTGTAGCAGTTGCAAAGGTTCTTCAATTGTTAAATCAAGCTTCTTCCTGAATGAGGCTTTGATCTGCTTTCCTTTTTGACAGGCAACACACAATCCATCCTTAGAAAACTCCACTTGAGGAATGCCTCTAACCAGTTCTTTCTTTACTAGTTCATTCATGGTCTTGAAGTTTAAATGGGATAGCTTCTTGTGCCATAACCAACTTTCATCCTGACTTGCTTTGCTGAGAAGACAAGTAACAGATTCTGTATTTGATGAGTTGAAGTCAGCTAGGTACACATTTCCTTTTCTCACACCAGTGAGAACCACTTTGTTGCTCCTTTTGTTAGTCACAACACAGGCTTCTGAGTTGAAAGTTACTGAATTGCCTTTATCACAAAGTTGACTGATACTCAGCAAATTATGCTTGAAACCATCCACTAAGGCAACTTCCTCAATGATGACATTATCTTTTGAAATCAAGCCATATCCCACAGTATAACCCTTGCTGTCATCTCCAAAAGTAATACTAGGGCCAGCTCTCTCCTTGAACTCTGTGAGGAGGGTAGAATCACCAGTCATGTGTCTTGAACAACCACTATCCAAGTACCATAGATTCTTTTTGTTTCCCTGCACACATCAAAATCAAATCAAGTTGATTTTGGTACCCAAGTTTCCTTGGGTCCTGCCTTGCTAGCTTTCTTTTTCTGTTTCTTAGGTTTGATCTCATTTGACTTGGGGATGTCAAATTCTTCCTTAGTCATTTGAGTTGAACCTTTGAAACCATTCATTACAGCCGAATTATCATGCATATTATGATTAACAGGGAAGGGCATGCTATTAGTTAACATGTTATTCCAGTAAGGCATGCTAAATGGCATTTGTCGCATACTAAATACAGCATAATAAGGATTAGGTGCAAATGGCATATTAGCAAACTGTGCATTCATATTCTGTGTAGACATAGCATTCATAGGCATAGGAGGCATGGCATTCATGTTGGGAAAGTGAGGTGGCACATATATGGAAGTAGGCATGGTAGATTTATAATTAACAAACAAATGATTTACACTACCACACTTGACACAGATTTTTCTAGGAACATATTTATCAGGTGTGTAGTTATTGTGTTTGTTAATCCCTACTTTACCATTTCTATTATTTTTCTTTTTAGCCTCTATTTTAACCTCAATCTTTTCAAGTCTGTCACTCAATTGCTTGACAGTCATATGACCAACATTAGCCTTCTTCTCCTTCTTCACTTGACTAGATTCAGCATTGTCATCCTCAGTATCAGCTTTTTCCATGAGAGCATAATTGACTCCATCATCTGAATCTCATGAATCATCCCAGTTTCTCTTCCTTGAGATCAAGGATTATTTCTTCTCGGCTTTGGGTTTTCTGTAGTCAGCTACAAAGTGCCCGATTCCATTACAGTTGTAACATCTCTCTTTTGACTTATCAAGTTTTCCATATCTGGATTCCTTCCCATCACTATTTCTCCTGTTGTTCCTCTTATCAGAGTTTGAGGAGCTGGGACCTTTTCTGGAAAATTTTATCCATTTCCTGAAGTTCTTGTTGACCATCTTCTTGAAGCTTTTAACCAGTAGGGCAGCCATTTGATCCATATATTCATTGTTGTTATGATCATTATCAGTATCTAATTCAGGATCAGTATTTGAATCATCATCATAATTTGATGATTCAGTATCTGACTTTGCAATCATGACTTTCCCTTTGGAGTAGCTTTACCTCCTATCTTTTGATCTTTTCCTCTTGCTTCTTTGCTCCATCTCTGGTTCATGAGTTTTCAGAACTCCGTAGATCTCATCTAGAGGCGTGTTTTCAAGTTGATAGTTATCCCTTATTGATGTGACTTTAAAGTCCCACTTTTCAGGGAGATCAAGTAGAAACTTCAAGTTTGAGTCCTCCAAATCATATTCTTTGTTGATAAGGGATAAGTCATTCAGCAACTTCTGAAATCTGTCATAGATCTCAGTTAAGGATTCATTGTCCCTTGAGTCAAAGTGCTCATATTCTTGAGTAAGTATTATCCTCCTTTTCTTCTTGAGAGCGGTTGTACCTTGACACTTTACTTCTAAAGCATCACATATGTCTTTTTATGTCTTATATCCAATGACTCTATTCGACATAACACTATCAAGACTGTTGTGCAAGATGTATCTAACCTTAGCATCCTTCATGATATATGAGATATCTTCAGGAGAGTAGTCTTTCCTGTCTTTGTCTATCATCTTCTCTGGTTCTCCTGCAAGCGAAACAACTACCTTCATTGGTCTATGAGACCATCATAGATCCTATTTAGATATTCACGATCTGTAGCTTCCAAGTACATGGCCATCCTGGCTTTCCAGATTGGATATTCATGTATCTTCAGGATAGGCACCTTGATTGCTTTATACCTACTCATGTTGCTGCTTATATGTGATGTGGTTGGGGGTTGTGGCTTCGGATTCTATGTTTCTTCCTCTTTGTCTGACATGGTTGATTTATTTTCATATCTTAAATTGTTTGTACATTAACAACAAGTTCCGATACCAATTGTTAGGTCCTTAATCAAATGTAGAGGGGGAGGGTGAATAGAGTTAATACAATCTATTCGACAAAGCTTCAACAGAATCAACAATTTTTATATTAACTGATAAAAACTTATTACAAACTTACTCTCTAGATAGGATGAACAATTATCCTTGAAAGCTGCTAGGTTATGCGAAAGATATAACAATGTCGTAATGCTTATATAATGAACCTAATATGTGCTTTATATAGAGCATAACTATACAATGTATAAGGAATCCTATTTTATCAATAAGAAGGAAACCTATACAATTGCTTCTGAGATAAAGTCCTTCACCGCCTTAAAATCCTGTTTCCTTTTCCTTATCGAAGATCAACTTAGGTGAAAAATACTGATTTCATCATCCGTTGACATCATCATCCATTTATAAAATCATCATTCGATATCATCATCCATTGACATCATCATCATCCGTTGATATAAGTTCTGAAGTGAACTTTTGATAGTTTGTGCTTGATATCATCAATTGCTCCTAACATCCATCATATTTTAATCTCATTACAATGTATAAGGAATCACAAACTACTCCTTACATAAAGTCTTTGCAATTAGATTAAAGCTCCAAATCTTTTCCAGCATTTTTCATGCTCCCATGGCATCTTTGGGTCACCGACTAGTTTCGGATTGAGTCATCAAGGAAACAAGTCCTCACACATATCGGTGTTATCAGTTTTATATTAGTTTTTGGGTCTTCTAGACTTAGAAGTAAAAAATTCCTATGCAACTTTCTCTTTCATAGGCAACGGCCTTCATGCTTTCTTCCCTCGGGATGTAACACTCATTAAACCGAGTCATGGCTTCACAAGTCTCTCATTTTTTTTGTCCCATGTTTTGTTTTAAATTCTATATTCACTTCATCAGCATTGAGTCTCCGTAAAATTTTGAAGTTCTTGACCCTCGGGGTTTTAGCTAAGATAATTCTGGCCATCAAGGCCTCATATTCGTCTCTTTGTTTGTTATTTGATAAATCCATTATCAAGTCAAACTCTATCATAATTCCATCATGATCTTGCACTACTTATTTTTGTTTTTGACGATCCATCAAAATAGAGGACTGAATATCACTTGAGTATCATCACTTTCCCCTTATTTACATGTTTCCTTGCCTTAATTGGGTATCTCTTCCTACCCCGGCTTCTTGGTGTTCAATGGGGCATTCAACCATGAAGTCAGCCAAATCTTGAACCTTAAACACAGTTCATGTTTATACTAAATTCGTCAGGCTCAGTTGTCAACTTAAACAACCTTCCACTAGCCTCAGGGATGTGCATTATGCCCCCCGAAGGCTAGATTTTTAATATTGCACACTCAAAAATATAGTTTAATTTACATGTTCCGTGGTCATGGCTAATGCAAACTTCTCAATACTGAAGTTATTCACACAAAACTTCACTGTCTTAGTAGGTAGGTTGTGGAACCTCTATGTTATTTCTCACAGGGACATATCTCAATTAGGTAATTGAGTTTTCCATGTATAGATTTAATACTTCTTCGGGTGTTCCGATCATTTGCTTCTTCAATTCCTCAAATATTACCTGGATTTTATCAGTCCATAAAGATTCTGTTACTTTCTTCAATGCCGTGAAGAAGGGCAAACGCTTGTCACTGGATTCGGAGATGAGCCTCTCCTAAATTGCACTCTTTAGTTTCTCTATGTTTTTAATGAAAAATGAAGGTTCCATAACCAGGAATCTTATCATCATTGGCTTTGATTCCCCACTCAGAGATGTGGCCCAAAAATTTCCGGATCCTACCTCGAAGGCGCACCTTGTAGGATTTAACATAATCTTGTGGTGCATCAGCACTTCAAATACCTTTCGAAGGTGTTTCATGTATTCTGCTTTGTCTAGGATCTTAATTTTATTATACCACAAAGTCTCATGATCTTTCAATATAGATTCTTAAAAAAAATTACTTTCTAATCTTTGGTAGGTGGAATCTGATTTCTAAATAATAAAATTAGCAAAAAGATACATGATATTACAAATTTAATGAGGAGAGGTACCTTAGGATTGTCGTCCTTACAATTAGCTTATTATTTTGTGGTTTCTCACCAAATCAAGGGAAAATATTCCTTTTCATTTTACTCACTGTTCTCCGGTTACAATAATTATCGAGCTTTTCAGGTGATAAATGGATAAAAATCAGATCCGCTGTAGGATTTCCTCATTGCTTGTCGGTCTTTCGGAATTCCATATCTTCTATTAGGATGACTTACCCCCATATTGAATCGGGCCTTTTCTAATATCCGGGATATGACGTGTAATTGTTTTTATCAATAAATAGATATTGTTGGATTTTTAACGCAACGGGGGCATGGCAAAACACTTTTACACATACAAAATCCAAATAAAAGCATACAAATCATGAATAAAAATTCGAGGGATCGAATCTAACCTTTTAAAATAATTCGGAGACAACGATCAGAGATCCTTAGCAGTTGCTCCTCAAGTGTGAAGCACTCCACCGGTATCCACCAAGAAAACGATGTTAAGGAGGAGGAAGGAGGTGGAGAGAATTGGGTTTTCCAAACTTTTTGGGTTTTCTGGTTGGTTAGAATAAAATTAGGGTCTATAATAGTGTATTTATAGGTAAAATTTTCAGCTGAAATTTTCCCATAAATATAATTATTATTATCCCATTTATTATTCTCATTAATAATTAAAACACCTTTTAATCATTAATCCTTTTTCTAAACACTTTAGAAATAATTCTCTCTCTTGATTTAATTTCCAAAAATTAAATCCTTTAATTAATAATATTAAGAACTTTTCTTAATTAATTTATAATCAATTAAATCTGATTTAATCAATTACTAAATTTGCCAATTAATTATTTATTTCACAAATAAATAATTATTTAGCCATTATTAATTAATTCCTCCACCATTAAATCATTCTCTTTTTATGGTGTGACCCTGTAGGTTCAATATTAAGCCGGTAGTAGAAATAAATAATAATAAAACTATTTTATCATTATTTATATAAATTCTCTAATTTATTAAATATGATTAATTAATTAATCACATTTATTCTACATCGTGAGGGATACTTCTCAGCATATCGCGACTATTCGGATAATATGAATTCACTGCTTAGAATACCAAGAACCTATTCAGTGAATAGTTACCGTACAATAAACTCCTTCTACCCTACAGTGTCCCGATTAAATACAAGGCATGAATCTCGTGTCAAGCCTATCTAATATAATCACTTGCTTACCATTTACTATGCGTAGTTCTATGCAAATTAGAAACTCCTTTCTAATTTCATTTACTCTAGCCAGAGATTCCTGAACTACCATAAGTGGATCAGCTTTGAACATTCGCTTCCTTCACTGGAAGGGGTAGATCCTTTATTGATCATACACTATCTTCGTGTACAAATTCCTATACCCAGAAGAGCCCTAATAATTGTCCCTGGAGACTAAGAACTAAACCAACGCATAGTTCAGTGTACACAAGATGACTATGATGACCTCAAGTCTAAGGATACTTGTACAACTATCACTATGTGAACAACTGCTGACACGTGAGTGAACTCCATCAGTTGTTCAGCTGTGCGAGTCATGTTCAGTGAACTTATTCCATAATAAGCACCTACATACTAGCTATAGTGTCACCACACAAATGTCTATGAGAACAGACATCCTTCATAATGAAGCAAGCATAGTATGTACCGATCTTTGCGGATTATTAATTACCAAATAGTAATCCTATGACCAGGAACTATTTAAGTTTAGAGTTATCATCTTTTTAGGTCTCACTATTATGATCTCATCATAATCCAGAAAAAGCTTTACTCTAAACTATGGTATATCTTATTTAAACACTTAAATAGATAAAGCCCGTAATAAAAACAAAACAAGTCTTTATTAATATCAATGAAATCAAAACAGATTACATAAAAGTTATTCCTAAATCTTAATACATGATTGGACTTAGGACATATTCCTTTCAATCTCCCACTTGTACTAAAGCCAATCACTCTGGTATCTAATACCCATCTTGTCTTTATGACGATCAAAGTGACTTTCATAAAGTAGCTTTGTGAGTGGATTTGCTATGTTGTTATGTGTGTCAACTCTATTTCAATACAATACAAGAAATGTTACCGCGCTCCCACTAACCCTTTTGTTGATGCATGGTTCATCTTCGTTTTTGATAAAATCAAACTCTTTGATTGTCTCATCAAAACGAATGTTCCATCTTTCGAGAAGCCTGCTTTAAACCACATATGGTTCGCAGCAGCTTACACACTAGGTTTTCATTTCTCTTGGAAAGAAAACCATCTGGCTAATTGCCAGATCTCATAGTCATAGTAAGCAGCATTCGCAAGCAAAATCCGAACTGATTTTAACAGGGCTACAGGTAAAAGGTTTCATCAAAGTCAATCCATTGCCTTTGTTTGAATTCTTTTGCCACAAGCCTGGCCTTAAAGGTCTCCACCTGGCCATCTACTCTAACCATTCTTTTGTATCCCGTATACATAGATTTCTTTCCGTATTTCATGGCACTATGCCATTTCTCTGAGTCAACACTACTCATAGCCTCATTATAGGTCACAGGGTCGTCATCATCAATGATCGACAACTCATTGTCATTCTCAATGACAAGGCCATAATACCTCTCAGGTTGGCGAGACACTCTCCCTGATCTATGAATGGGCTGTTCCATAAAAGGTTGTTCAGTCAGAACAGGTGTTTCCGCTTGATCCGTAGTAGTTTGTGCTTCTTGAACTTCATCAAGTTCAATTTTGCTCCCACTGTTTCCTTCAAGGATAAACTCCTTTTCCAAGAAGGTAGCATGTATGGAGACAAACACCCGATGATCGGTGTAAAAGTAATACCCTAAAGTCTCTTTAGGATATCCCACAAAACGACATTTTACGGATCGATATTCCAGCTTATCTGGGTCAACTTACTTGACATAAGCTGGACATCCCCAAATCTTAACGTGTTTAAGACTCGGTTTCCTTTCTTTCCATATCTCATACGAAAATATGCTGAGGTTTCCAATGCATAACCCCATAAGAATACTGGAAGATTTGCATAGCTCATCATGGACCGAACTAAGTCTAACAAAGTTCGATTTCTCCTTTCAGATACCAATCTGGAGGCGTCCACCGGGAGACTATACCATTTACTTTGAGATAATCTAGAAACACTCCATTAAAGTATTCACCACCTCGATCTAATCGACGAATTATAATACTCTGTTTGGTTTGTTTCTCCACTTCATACTTATACTCTTTGAACTTTTCAAAGGCTTCAGACTTGTGTTTCATCAAACACATATCCGAATCTAGATCTATCATCTATGAAAGTAATGAAGTTTGAAAATCCACCCATGGCTTGCTTAGACATTGGTCCACATACATCTGTGTGTACCATTCCTAGCAAATTTGTAGCCCTCTCTCCATGTCTACTAAATGGAGACTGCAGTGCCACAATGAAGTGAGATTTTCATCATCCCTTTTCTTTTATTAGTTTGTTCAATCTGAAGTAAATTATGTCACATTTATACAGACCATTATTTAAAGTACCACGTCCATAAAGAATATTATCTCTAAGAATAGAACATTCATTATTCTCAATAATAAAAGAAAATCCAGCCAAGTCGAACATGAGAATAATATTCCTCACAATCGAGGGAACAAAATAACAATTATTTCAAACAATAGTCTTTCCCGTAGGCCTATGTAAATGAAATGATTCTACATCTACAACAGCAACTCTTGCTCCATTTCCCATCAGTAGAGTCACCTCCTCTTCCTCAAGAGTCCTACTTCTCCTTGGTCCCTGTAACAAATTGCAAATTTGAGAACCACAGGCGGTATCTAATACCCAAGTAGAAATTTGATTTAATGACATATTCACTTTTATCATGAACATACCTGAATCAGAAGTGGTAGTCTCACTACCCTTCCTCTTCTTCAATTCTGCAAGGTAAACCTTGCAGTTCCTCTTCCAGTGCCCCACCTTGTTACAGTGAAAGCAAACAACTTTGCTCTTGGGGTCTTCAGCTTTTGGTGGAACCGGCTTTTCTTCACCTACTTTCTTTTTCTTGGAAGAGTTCCTCTTCCTTTTCTTAGGATTGGAACCTTCACCAATTAGAAGAACAGAACTCTTCTTAGGGGGGAAATTCGATTCCGCAGTCTTCAACATGTTGTGGAGTTCAGGCAGGCTGACATCCAACTTATTCATGTGAAAGTCATAACAAACGGCGAGAACGAACTCAGAAGCGATTGCAAGACCAAGTCTTGGCTCAGCTCCCCATCCATGGCAAAACCAAGTTGTCCAAGACGTTCAATCAAATTGATCATCTTAAGTACATGGTCATTCACAGATGATCCCTCAGACATCCTACAACCGAACAACTCCTTCGATATCTCATATCGAGCTGTCCTCCCCGCCACATCATACAACTCTTGTAGATGCATTAGGATAGTGTGAGCATCCATATGCTCATGTTGCTTCTGTAGCTCAATGTTCATGGAAGCTAGCATGATGCATTGAGCAACATTTGCATTATCTATCCACTTACGATACACAACATGTTCATCATTATGTGCATCACTAGCAGGTTCAGTAGGCTTAGGTGAGTCAATCACGTATTCTAGCTTCTCGATCCTGAGAACAATTCTCAAGTTTTGAAGCCAGTCAGCATAATTAGGACCAGTCAATATGTGAGCATCTAGTATGTTCCTGAGTGATAGTACAGAAGACATAATGTACAAAGTAAATCTGTAAATGATAAACACATAACAACACTTAACAAATATTCAATTTCATTTCAAAACACTATATGAATCGGGTCATTATTCATAAGTGGCTCCCATTAGTTTATCTAATATATTCAACCCCCTACGTGAAAAATTAAGCATTCATAATGCTAGTGGTAATAGGGATCCTACATTTCATTACATAACCCCGGCTGTGGCACGAAACGCCATGTAATGTTCAATAGGCAGACAACTCTTGTCAATTACATCTAATGTTATTCCCTAATCAAACTTTAGCCTCTTGAATAATTGAGTCACGGCTGTGGCACGACAAACTCAATATTCTAAGTCAAGTCTAACCCAACATTCCGTACAATTGAATCAGTCCCCAAAGGCCCACGGCTGTGGCACGTAACGACCTTTAGATTCTTATTCAATGTACACATCTCTATGTAATAGACAAGTATTTCTTATTTCGAAATCAAAGCCCTCGGCTGTGGCACGAAACGACAATGATTCAAAAATAAGAACTAATTTCTATCATGTTGGAAGGCTATGACCGACACAAGCCCGTTGTGTCATTGGCCAATTACTACTTGATATTATTTAATTTTAGAGGGATTATATTACGTTACAATCATAATCATATTATAAAGAAATTCTTCCTTTTAAATTAAATATTTCAAATCAATAATCAATAATCAGATGATTCCCAGATCGGGTGGAGCATTGTCAAGAGGCGTCACTTAATAACCCTTTCTTACAGATAGAAATCTGTTGTTGACAGAATCATCCTTTCTCTCATATCGAAAATTCATATTCAATTACATGTTTCATAAACACAAGAATCTCATGATTATATTCATAATATTATTATTAAGGTTATGAAACAATTTCACTATATTAGGTTGTCTAACAAACGCCTTATGTTCATTTAAGTTCACCTAAATCTATCATCGCATGATAAACTAAGCATATATCACATATATAAACATGAATAAACATCAAGGTAGGCATGTTATATCATCTAGCACATTAGTCTAAGCATTATACATCTCTATGTATCACATGAAGCATTTAAAAGCAATTAAAAACAGTCAAAAACAGCTTTAAAACACTTCATGAAAATATAAAAAGTTCAAAACTTTTATATAAACTAAAATTGATAACTCCATTAGATCCGTCTCGAAAAAATGAATCCAACGGTATATTGCACGCCCAAAACGGAGTTACGAAACTCCCAGAAAATCAATTTTAATATGGACAGCCGGGCTGTAACGCATTACAGGAACGCGTTACAAGCCCTGTAACGCATTCGATGATGCGTTACAAGCCTTTTAAGCCATTAAAAGGTGTAACGCATTCCGTGAATGCGCCACAGGTGTGTAATGCATTCCCGGAATGCGTTACACCCCTTTTTTTTCTTTTTCTTTTTTTTCTTTCTCAGCCGCCTGACAGTTTTCTCGATCGCGGTTTGCGCGCCTGACAACTCTGTATCTTCTTCCGTGCAGTCAGCAAAAAGCTTATGCATCACAGATTACATAGACAATACAAACATATATATATATACTATATATACATATATTTATACTTATTTAATTACGAATTTAATTACAAGAACTTCAAAAATTCATAATAAAAAATCTATACATCATAAAATTATGAAAAAAATATCCAGACGATCTACAACACTTGTAGAAGCCAGATCAACATTCAAAAATATTCTGAGAAACGATTTCTCATCAGACAAAATTAAACCATGATATAACTTGTAAAAATCATAATTAATTCATACAAGCACATAAAATTCTGAAATTTTTACCACAGATCTATATGCATACAACCTATGCTCTGATACCATTGTTGGATTTTTAACGCAGCGGGGGCATGGAAAAACACTTTTATACATACAAAATCCAAATAAAAGCATACAGATCATGAATAAAAATTCGAGGGATCGAATCTAACCTTTTAAAATAATTCGGAGACAACGATCAGAGATCCTTAGCAGTTGCTCCTCAAGTGTGAAGCACTCCACCGGTATCCACCAAGAAAACGATGTTAAGGAGGAGGAAGGAGGTGGAGAGAATTGGGTTTTCCAAACTTTTTGGGTTTTCTGGTTGGTTAGAATAAAATTAGGGTCTATAATAGTGTATTTATAGGCAAAATTTTCAGCTGAAATTTTCCCATAAATATTATTATTATTATCCCATTTATTATTCTCATTAATAATTAAAACACCTTTTAATCATTAATCCTTTTTCTAAACACTTTGGAAATAATTCTCTCTCTTGATTTAATTTCCAAAAATTAAATCCTTTAATTAATAATATTAAGAACTTTTCTTAATTAATTTATAATCAATTAAATCTCATTTAATCAATTATTAAATTTTCCAATTAATTATTTATTTCACAAATAAATAATTATTTAGCCATTATTAATTAATTCCTCCACCATTAAATCATTCTCTTTTTATGGTGTGACCCTGTAGGTTCAATATTAAGCCGGTAGTAGATATAAATAATAATAAAACTATTTTATCATTATTTATATAAATTCTCTAATTTATTAAATATGATTAATTAATTAATCTCATTTATTCTACATCGTGAGGGATACTTCTCAGCATATCGCGACTATCCGGATAATATGAATTCACTGCTTAGAATACCAAGAACCTATTCAGTGAATAGTTACCGTACAATAAACTCCTTCTACCTTACAATGTCCCGATTAAATACAAGGCATGGATTTCGTGTCAAGCCTATCTAATTCAATCACTTGCTTACCATTTACTATGCGTAGTTCTATGCAAATTAGAAACTCCTTTCTAATTTCATTTACTCTGGCCAGAGATTCCTGAACTAGCATAAGTAGATCAGCCTTGAACATTCGCTTCCTTCACTGGAAGGGGTAGATCCTTTATTAATCATACACTATCTTTGTGTACAAATTCCTATACCCAGAAGAGCCCTAATAATTGTCCCTGGAGACTAAGAACTAAACCAAAGCATAGTTCAGTGTACACAAGATGACTATGATGACCTCAAGTCTAAGGATACTTGTACAACTATCACTATGTGAACAACTGCTGACACGTGAGTGAACTCCATCAGTTGTTCAGCTGTGCGAGTCATGTTCAGTGAACTTATTCCATAATAAGCACCTACATACTAGCTATAGTGTCACCACACAAATGTCTATGAGAATAGACATCCTTCATAATGAAGCAAGCATAGTATGTACCGATCTTTGCGGATTATTAATTACCAGTTAGTAATCCTATGACCAGGAACTATTTAAGTTTAGAGTTATCATCTTTTTAGGTCTCACTATTATGATCTCATCATAATCCATAAAAATCTTTACTCTAAACTATGGTATATCTTATTTAAACACTTAAATAGATAAAGCCCGTAATAAAAACAAAACAAGTCTTTATTAATATCAATGAAATCAAAATAGATTACATAAAAGTTATTCCTAAATCATAATACATGATTGGACTTAGGACATATTCCTTTCAGATATTCTGTGATTATTATGTGAATTTTGGTGAATTATTTGTTGATTAGTATTTGTGCTTGGATATTTAAATGTGATAAAATTTGAGTCTTTAATTTTTATATGTCCAAATTAAAGTATAGATAATTTTGATATTTTTCTATTAATTTTTCTATTACTATATGATTTTATAAATGATTTATGGATTTAATCAATTATTTTTTCGGGTAATTATAAATAATTTTGTATAAACGGGAATCGTCCAACTTCAATCATTTTTACGTTTTTACTACCCAAAATTCTCGGGAAAACTCCTTCTTAACCTAATTTGATTATTCCGAGCATTTTCCATATTTTGACTTTTTCGATCCAGAGTACGGTTTTACCCGTGCGGGTCCCGACGCAAAATTTTCGATACAATAATCATTTCGGTAAATCGATAAAATTCGTACTTTCGAGAAACGGGATATTTTAATTAAACTATTATATTATCTTCTCGTAACTCGTGTAACCAAAGCGCTGATACCAAGTCTATATTTACAAAATGCTTAGTTTTGGATAATTATCCTAAAACCAGTATCGATTTAAATATGTTTTATCAAATAGACATTATATTTTATATCCGATATGATCCAACATGGTACCAATATTCCGTAAATATAAATAGCCTTTACCGTGTTAGGTCACACACACACTGTAGAGGGGGGTGAATATAGTGTATAGCACAATCAAATCGAACTTTAATAACTCAAGTAACAGAAAACAAACTTTATTGAAACAATAAACTCTGTTACAGTATGGAACTGTTCTCTCTCAGTAATGAACAAATATCACGAGAGCTGCTAGGGTTACAATGAATAATCTTCTCGATTGTGATAAGACTTATAGTGTAAACCCTATGTCTATGTTTATATACTACACAGTTACAAGATAATCGCTAATTGATATGGAATATAATTCTGCCTCCTAAAATATATCAATCAGATATCTTTTCTTCCAAGTATTCTATTCTTCATAGAATTCCATCTTCATGCATATCTCTTCTTATGTTTGTCTCGATCTTCTTTCCTTTAACCAGCTTCCTCCCTTATCTGAACGTCCTTCAGTACTTAAGTTCTGATATCCATCTTCTGATGATTATCTCCTGATAATATAAGTACTGATATCCTTAAGTCCTGACTTCCAGTAAGTACTGATTTATCCTGTTTAAGTAAGATCTGAAAACTAAACATAAATCACATTAGCCATGACATTATCAAATATATCTAACAATCTCCCCCAACTTGTAAATTAGCATAATATACAAGTTTAACAGATATTTGATGATGTCAAAAACATTAAGTATAAATGCATGAGAATTTGACTAGATAACTACAAGTTACAGTCCTTAAAGCTTTACCAATCTTTAACTTCTGATAACAACTTCAGTCTGTATCCATATCAGAATTTAGGTAGTTGTAGATCTTGACTTGGCTTCATATTCTGATCTCTCTAATGTCAGGAGTTGTTCTGAGATAGTTCTTCAACAAACATCTCTCAGCATATCTAAGTTCATCAACCATCCTCCTTTTAGCATCTTTAAGTTCTGCAGAATCTTCACCAATTTGAAAGATTGCAGCCCTGAGATCATTAATTCTAGCTTTCTTTATGTCCTGATCCAGTCTGATCAAATACGCCTTGTCAGACTCAAGATTGAATTCCACAGCCCTGTAACCTAGAAAGATAGTTATAATCTTAGCAGAATTGGGCTTCATCTCAACAATATCACCCTTGTGATCTCTGTACTTTGGAAGATATGTGTTGTCAGACTTAACAGAATAAAGCTTTTTCTGTTTCTGAATTTGACTCTTCAAAAAATTTACAGCACTTTCTGTTATTTTGTCATTCACTTGAAGTAAGAATAATACATATTCCAGCTCTTCAAAATACTTCAGTGGAATGACATTTTCCCTTATACGATAAACCCTACCATCTGTCATGAAGTACAAGAAGATGTGTTCCTTCAAGTAGGTATGGTAAACCATTTGTACAAATTCTAGTTGATTCAATCTCTAAGGAGTTGCTCCAATACCTGGTTCACTTAAGGAAGTTGGATCATTGGTTGTGTTCTGTATTCTTCTTTCATCAGCACTTCCCAATCCAGTTTTATCTCTTGCTTCCTTTCCAGTAACCACTCTTGCTTCAAAACCACTTGCAGCAGTCTTCCAAGGTTGAGTCTGTTTGGCTTTGGTGAATCCTGGTAGGAGTATCTTTGAAGGTTTAACATGAGCAATTTCAGAGGTTTCCTTTGATTTATCTTCTGATATCAAGTTAACTTGAGCTATGTCAGAGGTTACTTGCTTCTTTGAGATATCAGAACTAACTATCTCTTGACTCTGAACAACTTGAGCCATGCCAGAGGTTGTCTTAGAAACTTTTCTTGAAGTCAGAGCAAGATCAGCATCTTCATCAGTAATTTCTTCATTCATAGGAAGCACATAAACCTTGATAGGTTCACCAACTTTCTCTTTGCCCTTGGACCTTGGATCTATCTGCAGTTGTGATTTAGCTTTGGTTGCTTCAGAATTTGTCCTTTCTTTTATCACAATGCCTTTGAGTTTTGGAAGTTTCTTTTTACCAGAAGCTTCAGATTTAGATTTGACTTTTTTTGATTTAAGTCTAGCTTCTTCTTCCATCAGACTCTCCAAGTCCATTCCTGGATTTTCCTTGAGAAATAACTGTCTTGACATTTCTTCATCAAGATCTAAAAGTTCATCAGAACTTATCCTTTTACCAGTAGCAGAAGTAATTCTTTTTCCAGCATCAGGACTTGTCCTGTGACATGTGATTTCAGCTTTTCTTGATGAGAAACCTCTACCTTGACTATGACCTCCACCCATTCCAGAGTTTCCCTGGTCATCGAGTCAATGGAGAAGCAGTAGCTTCAGCAAATTCTGGTTCTTGTGAGATAAGAGATTCCTGATCTCCTTCCTTAGCTGCTGCTTCCTCATCATCTGAAACTGGCCTTTTAGCTCTCTGTTTCTTGTATCTCTTTGAAGGTGGGGATTCCTTGGGAGGTTCAGCAAAAGTCATTCTTCTAAGCCTTTTGAGAAGCTTAGATCCCCCAATTCCAGAATCCTTCTGAGAAGGAACTTTCTCAGCTTCTTTAACAACGGGTTCTGATGAAGAAATCTATTCCTCACTATCAGACTCATCTCTCAGAACAATCCTCCTTCTCTTCTGTGGTGTTTAAGAAACAGTCTTTGTCCTCTTGGGCTTGGAAGATGAAGGCTTCGCAGTAGGTGCTGAGGATGAAGGTTGAGCTGTCTGTGAAGTTGAAAGATATGATTTGAGATATGTTATGAGGGAAGGTTGAGGTATAGATGTATGACTGGTATGTTCTAATGGTTGCTGTGGTGTTTGGGTTGTGGTGGTGGGTTGGACATCAGGATAAACAGATCTATAGGTTTGAGGATCAGCATTTACCAAGATCTGTTTTACAGACTGAGGAATCTGTAAAGGTCTAACCACCTTTTGCTTAAGGTCAGCATTTATCAAGTCATTAAAGGCTCATTTTGCAATTTTGAAAGGTGGAGTTAAGTCAGTGGTAGGATGGGGTTCATCAGTACAACAGAAATTATATATAAGCTGACAAAATCTAGCAAAGTAGACAACATTCCTATCTTCTGTCATCCTATCCCCAATAAAACCTATCACAGCATTTGCAAAATCAAAATGAGTTTGGTTAATGATAGCATACCCGATGTGCTGACTCATTATAGGAATGGCATCAAAGTTGGAACACTTATTCCCGAAGGCTTTAGTGATGCAGTTGAAGAAGAAGCTCCATTCCTTTCTGATATAAACCCGTTTCAACTGTCCAAGCTTAGCCAAACTCTGCTCATACCCCAAACTTGCCATTAACTATTGTAGAGCTGATTCCTCCGGTGTTGAGAAAATACAGCCTTCTGGTAAATGTAAGGCCTTGCGAATTGTACCAGGAGTTACTATATGTTCAGTATCATCCACTTCAAAACAATGCTGGGAGTACCATTAGCACCACCATTGTCAAAATGCCCAGTCCGCCAAAACGTCAGAACTCGTTGGCTTGAAAAGACTGAAGGCTGGGTCAATGCATACCCAATTTCACTGTGTGCAAGAAGATCTTGCACAAAATGCAACTCAGACGGAGCTTCAGCATGATCGAGAATTGCAGCATAGTTATTTGGAACGAACTTAGCTCCATCAATGATCAAATCCTTAGGTGCCATGAGAATAATTGAAATTTAAGATTTGCCTGTTAGGTGTTTGATAAAATGTCTGTATGAAAAACCAACGTCAGGAGATGAGAGAGAGTAAAAGCAAAGAAAGGGAGATAAGTGTAAAAGTAAATAAAAGATTGTATAATCTTCTCTCTCTCTCTCTTACTTATACTTGGTAACAAAAAATATAACTGTTGGACACCTGTCAGACATGCAGCAATAATGAATAGTTAATGGGCACGGGAAAACAGTAATCATTACTTACCCACTTGGAGTTTTTCAAGGAAAAACCGTTCCACTTACCCAGTAATTCCATTAATTGAGGTAAATCAGTTTTAATTCAAAATTTAAACGGTTCCCACTTATTCAATTATTTTCACTACAACACCAATACTCTGAAAAAACATCGAATGTGAGAATGACCAAAATAAATCAAATAAACAAGTACTAATATTTTAAGATCAGAACTTAATTTAAATCAAAAATGAAATGGTCATCAGAATATAAATATATCAGGATTTATCAGTGCATTTAAATTACAAACATCTCAGAGACAAAAACTTGCAAAAAGTAGAAATTCCATTAATATATTAAGAGAATACATTCATGAAATTTAAATTACATCAGAGCATTGCAAGATTGTCCTAAGCTGCTAATCCTAACATCAACAGCCTTAGTCCTAGCTCAAGAAGCAGGGCAAGGCTGACGATGAAGAAAAACAGGAAGAAGAAAATAAGTTTTTTCTTCTTCCTACTCTTTACAAAAAGAATAGCGAGTCTGATGATTCGCTCTTGCTGGCGGAGAGCTTCCATCCTTTCTTCCTCCAATCGCTCCAGATGGCGATGGTAGTCCATGTAAAAGAACAGGAGGTTGGTGAGAACCTCCTGGGGAACCGAGTCCCAAATCTCATCAGGAATGACAGTCACGTGCCATTCCTGCTGCCATGCCTCACAACTCAGCTCCATGTTGAAGGTCTCATAGTTCAAGAACATGTTATAGTTGACCATGGTTTTGTTGGTATGAAGGAAAGGAGAGTGAGTATGTGAGAAAAGAATTGATGTATAGGCTGATGTGAAGTGTTGGTTTATATAGGCAAGAGAATTCCAGGAGACGCAAGGAAATTTAATGCTAACAGGTAGAAATAATTCTACCTCGTCTCCCTAGACTTGGAAGAAGAAAAACAGTCATTGGAAAGGTAAAACAGGGTTTAATGCGCACAAGAAATAAGTAAAAATTACTGTGCATGTACGTGTACCACTATCCCTAATTATATTGACTGTTAATATTCTGCCCAAATATATTCTGATTTAAAATGAGACTATTTTTAGATTTTATCCACAAATAAGTCAAGTAAAGGATCAGAATTTTAATATCAGAACTTAGACTTATATCAGAACTTAACAATCATCAGAACATGATTTCTTAACTCAAAAAATGAATGCCTATCTTTGTAATTCTTCACACAAATTCTGATATAGATTCTTCAGAACTTAATCATCAGAACATTCAACAGAACTTGTCCTCAGAATTTATGCAATCTGACACATAAACTGTTCATCTAAAATAACATAGATCACCACAGTAATTTTTATCATTCATATGGAGTGTTTAGTGTGTGCATTAAGCTAAATATCAGACAAAGAGTAAAGTTCGATTCACTTCAGTACATCTTAGAAATAAGGCATAACTAAAACTTTACTAAAAATCTGTCATTATTCTGAAGCCTACTATTGAATGAGTTCATGCTTGAGTCCACCTCAACTGTTTTGTGCTAATTTTGTGCATCTTTTTAAATTCCAGTTTACAGTGGCTTCTCAGTGTAAGTGAGTCACGACTGCTTATCAGAATTTATGCTATTATCAGAGTATTTCTCCAGTAATCATAGAGTGAGAAAAGTCACCAAGAAAATATTTTTCTTTTCTGATGCATATTACTTAATACCAGCAATGCACTTGGGTCGTCCCTTTCACATTTTTACTCTAGACCTCAAAGGAGTACCTGATTTTTATTTCTTTTTCTTTTCCATTTTTCTTTTGATAAGTGAGGTTTATCAGCACTTAGTACATTCAGCAGATTTACTAACATCAAAACTTAACAGATGAGAAGCATTATTCTAGTTTTTGACTTAGTAATAAGACAGACAGAGTACACTTAACTAAGCTCAATATCAGAATTTGCTTGTGTCAATGGATTTCCACATAAATAATTACTTCTAACATGGGATCTCTAGTATATTGAAGACTACTAGGTCAGCATCTAGCACATGTATCCTCATAGGATAGAATAGTTACATAAACAGACATATCACTATCAGAGTTTAGAAAGTCACATCAGACAACAGTCAGTACTTAAGCAATTTTCAATTAAGCACAGAATACACAAAGAGAGTAATTTCTGTAAATACTGATCATAAAGTCTGATGATCAGAACAAAACTAAGCAGATTTAAAGAAAGAACCTGAAACCATTCCAAGTTCATTTACCAATCTTGTAAAAGTAGCTTCACACATTGGTTTTGTGAAAATATCTGCTAGTTGTTGATCTGTTGGAACAAAGTGCAATTCCACTGTACCTTCATCCACATGTTCCCTTATGAAGTGGTACCTGATGCTGATGTGCTTTGTCATTGAGTGTTAAACTGGATTACCTGTCATAGCAATAGCACTTTGATTATCACAGTAAATAGAAATTTTAAAATATGTTAACCCATAATCCAGTAACTGATTCTTCATCCAAAGAATCTGTGCACAACAGCTTCCTGCAGCAATGTACTCTGCTTCTGCAGTTGATATGGAAATTGACTTTTGTTTCTTGCTAAACCAAGAAACTAATCTGCCTCCAAGAAATTGGCAGCTTCCACTTGTGCTTTTCCTGTCAATTTTGCAACCTGCAAAATCTGCATCTGAGTAACCTATTAGTTTAAAATCTGATTCTCTGGGATACCACAATCCCAGATCAGCTATTCCTTTAAGATACTTGAAAATTCTTTTCACAGCTGTTAAGTGAGGTTCTCTTGGATCTGCTTGAAATCTTGCACAAAGACAGGTAACATACATGATATCAGGTCTACTAGCAGTTAGATAGAGTAGTGAGCCAATCATACCTCTGTAATCAGTAATATCTACTGATTTACCAGTATCCTTATCCAGTTTTGTTGCAGTGGCCATGGGAGTGGATGCACTTGAACAATCTTGCATTCCAAATTTCTTCAGCAAATGTCTGGTGTACTTAGTTTGACAAATAAAAGTGCCTTCTTCATTCTGCTTGACTTGAAGGCCCAGAAAATAGCTAAGTTCCCCCATCATACTCATTTGATATCTTGACTGCATCAGTTTGGCAAACTTCTTGCAAAGTCTGTCATTTGTAGAACGAAAAATGATATCATCAACATAAATCTGGACCAGAAGTAAGTCCTTTCCATGGTTGAGGTAGAACAGTGTTTTGTCTATTGTTCCTCTGTTAAATCCACTTTCCAGAAGAAACTGAGCTAAAGTCTCATACCATGCTCTTGGAGCTTGCTTAAGTCCATAAAGTGCTTTATCAAGCCTGTAGACATAATCTGGATATTTGGAATCTACAAAGCCTGGAGGTTGTTCAACATATACTTCTTCCTCCAATTCTCCATTGAGAAAAGCACTTTTCACATCCATTTGAAAGACAGTAAACTTTTTGTGAGCATCATAAGCCAAAAATATCCTTATGGCTTCCAATCTAGCAACTGGTGCAAATGTTTCATCATAATCAATTCCCTCCTGTTGAGAATATCCTTTTGCAACCAGCCTTGCCTTATTCCTTGTAATTATGCCATCACTATCAGTTTTGTTTCTGAATACCCACTTTGTACCAACAACAGATCTGTTCTTTGGTCTTGGCACTAGGGTCCAGACTTTGTTTCTTTCAAATTCATTTAACTCTTCCTGCATTGCTTGCACCCAATCAGCATCCTGAAGAGCTTCTTCCACTTTCTTTGGTTCAGTCTGAGAAAGAAAAGAATTGTAAAGACATTCACTTGAAGTAGCTGTTCTAGTTCTGACACTTGCATCAGGATTTCAAATTATCAAATCAGGTGTATGTGATTTAGTCCACTTCCTTACAGATGGAAGGTTTTCTCTAGAACTGAATGCTCCCTTATAATCCATGTTGTCTTCATTAACATTTTCTGATGCTCCCCCTGAAACTATGCTCTCTGAGTTGGATTCTTCAGAATTTAGATTTTCAGAATTATCAGAACTTGGCTTATCAGAACTTGACGAATCAGAACTTGAAGAGCCAGATGTATGTTCTGATGCTTCTTGAGATGTGGTTATATCTTGAGTATGCTCCCCCTGCATAAGTGCATCTTCCTTTGGCGTAGTCATCACAGTTTCAATAACATCAGTGTTTAATCCATCAGAGTTTGCAGTATCAGGATTTGGATTGTCAGGATTTTCAGTATCAAAATTTGAGTCTTCATTTTCAAATCTCAGCTGATCATGATCAATAAAATCTTCAAGTCCTGTAATCTTCTTATCATCAAAAGAGACATTGATAGATTCCATGACCACTCTTGTTCTCAAGTTATAGACTGTGAAGGTTTTTGTGGAAAGTGGATATCCAAGAAAGATTCTTTCATCAGCTTTTAGATCAAATTTGGATAACTGTTCAGGATGAGTCTTAAGAACAAAATACTTGCATCCAAATACATGAAAATACTTCAGATTTGGCTTCTTTTTCTTCACCATCACATATGGTGTCTTTCCTTGCTTGTTAATGAGTGTTGCATTCTGAGTAAAACAAGCAGTCTGCACAGCTTCAGCCCAGAAATAGGTTGGAAGCTTTGCTTCATCTAGCATTGTACGTGTAGCTTCAATGAGAGTTCTATTCTTTCTTTCAACAATTCCATTTTGCTGTGGAATTCCAGGAGCAGAAAATTCCTGCTTGATTCCATAGTTTTTGCAGAACTCTTCCATTATCAAATTCTTGAACTCAGTACCATTATCACTCCTTATTATTTTCACAGAATCTTTGACTAATTTATCCAGTTGCCTGACATGATCAATCAAGATAGATGCAGTTTCACTTTTAGTGTGCAAGAAATACACCCATGTGTATCTGGTGAACTCTTCCACTATGATCATAGGATATTTCTTCTTTGCAATAGACATGACATTTACTGGACCAAATAGATCAACATGTCATAGATGATAAGGCTCAAGAATTGATGATTCAGTCTTGCTCTTGAATGAGGATTTCCTTTGTTTAGCCTTCTGACAAGAATCACAAAGGCCATCAGGAGCAAATACTGACTTTGGCAGTCCTCTCACAAGATCTTTCTTGACTAGTTCATTTATATTGTTGAAATTTAAATGAGAGAGTTTCTTGTGCCAATTCCAGCTTTCTTTAATTGATGCTCTACTCATCAGACAGATTGCAGAACCATCAGTACTTGTTGAAAGCTTGGTTTCATAAATGTTACCACGCCTGTATCCTTTCAGAACAACTTTTCTTGTAGATTTACTTACAACTTCACAGTGTTCTTCAAAGAAATCTACATGATAACCTCTGTCACAGATTTGACTGACACTCAGCAGATTGTGTTTAAGTCCTGAGACCAGAGCTACTTCCTTAATGATGAAATTCCCAAGATTGATATTTCCATATCCCAATGTTTTTCCAATGTTGCGATCTCCATAAGAAACACTTGGGCCAGCCTTCTCCACAAAGTCTGATTGCAGGGCTTTATTTCCAGTCATATGTCCTGAGCATCCACTATCCAGAACTAGGATGTTTTTCCTGTTTCCCTGCAATCACAAAGACCACTAATTATTAGTTTTAAGGACCTAGACATGCTTGGATCATTTGGCCTTATTAAGTCTGTTAACATATGCAACGGATTTAGCATCAGAGTTTATGTTAACATTTTTCTTATCAGAATTTATACTATCAGACTTTGAATCAGAACTTACACTAGAAGGAACAATGGTAACTTTCTTTAAAGAAGGTTTTATTTGATAATAATCATAGTACAAACTATGATATTCCTTACAAGTATAAATGGAATGTCATAAACTACCACAATGAAAACAAGGATTTTGTGGCTTATATCTAACAGACTGACTCTTAACTCCTGACTTTGAAGGTAAGGAGTTTATGTTCTTATTCTTCCTGCAAAAATAAGCCAGATGGTTAGAACTTCCACAGTTATGACACATTTTCCTAGGAGCTTCAGGAACAGGCTTATAATCATTGTTTTTATTCATACCTTCATTTCCATTCCTATTTTTTCTAGGAGATTTTACCTTGTTTGCATTCTTAACATCTTTCAGCTTATGCTTAAGCTGCTTCTTAGTCATTAAGCCTACGTTTACTTCAGTTGTCTTTTCCTGTTTTAGTTTCTTAGTTTAATTCCTTTTTAACTTCTGATTTCTCATTATCATACTTTACAGCTACAAACTTAACAGGTTTTAACTTTGGTTTTTGTTTAACAACTACAGGCTTAATATCTACAGGTCCTTTATCATGCTTATCCTCACCATAACCTAAGCCCTCTTTCCAGTTTTCACTACTTAACAAATTATGAGTTGTTCTGCCAGAGTTAGTCCAAGTCCTGATAATCTCTCTTTCCTTTTCTAACTCAGCTTTTGGAGATTCATTCATTTTAAGAACTTCATCCCTAACATAGAAAGCATCATCTCTATCTTTCTGAGTTTGATGGAACATGACTAACTCTTTTTCTAAATAATCATTCCTCTTTTTGCAAGCAAGATTTTCAGAAGTTAATCTTTCACATGTCAAAGTTTGATCTCTATAACTAATGAACATGGTTTTAAGATATCTTCTCAACTCATTAATATCATCAGTATGAAAGGCATAAGTAGTTTGAGGTACCTTTAATTCAGCAGCTTCAGAACTGCTTTCAGCACTTGTCTTATCAGCATTTGCCATCAAGGCATAATTCTCCTCACTTTCAAAATCTGAGGTGTCTGTCCAGCTTTTCTTCTTTATGACAAGAGCCTTGACTTTGTCACTCTTCACTTTCTTGCAATCAGGAGATATGTGGCCTTTCTCACCACAGTTGTAGCATTTGACATTTGTAAAATCTCCTCTGTCAGACTTTCCTCCTCTGCCCTCAGATTTTCTGAAATTTTTCTTATCAGAACTTGTGCCTTTCCTGGAAAACTTCTTTCCCTTCCTGAACTTCCTGTATGCAATCTTTGTGATCCCTTTCACCATAAGAGCACACAGCTTCATCATCTCTTCATCAGCATCCGTCTCAGGTAAGCTTTCAGATTCTGAGTCATCATCACTTTCAGAACTTGATGACTCAGTATCAGACTTTGTGAAGAGAGCTTTACCCTTGTCTTTCCTTGAGATAGCTTCCTTGAGGGATTCTTCTTCAGCCTTAAGAGCAACTGTCCTTGACTTTCCTCCTTTCCTCTTGCTTTTTTGTTCCATCTCAAGTTCATGAGTCTTGAGCATTCCATAAATTTCATCAAGAGTTATTTCATCAAGATTATAATTGTCTCTTATTGTTGTTGCCTTCAAATCCCAGCATTCAGGAAGAGCTAATAGGAATTTAAGGTTTAAATCTTCAAGATCATACTCGTTATTAACCAGTGACAAATCATTCAAGAGTTTGACAAATCTATCATATAAATCAGTCAATGACTCATTAGCCTTTGAGTCAAAGTGTTCATACTCTTGAGTGAGTATTGTCTTTCTGTTCTTCTTAATCGTATCCGTTCCCTGACATCTTGTTTCCAAGGCATCCCATATCTCCTTTGCAGACTTGCAGTTTATTACCCTGTTTGACATTATATTATCAATAGCACTATGCAGTAAGTGTCGTACCTTAGCATCCTTAGCAATTGATGCGATATCTTCAGCAGTGTAATCGCTCTTCTCTTTTGGTACAGACTTTGCTGCTTCACCTGCAACTGCAACAGCGAGCTTGGTTGGTTTGTGAGGCCCTTCCTTGATTCTATCAAGATATTCTGGATCTGTAGCTTCCAGAAACATGGTCATCCTCACCTTTCATAGGGCATATTCAGATGGTCTCAATATGGGAACTCTAATAGTCTCATATCGACTTTGAATTTGTGTCTTTGGAGGTTCTTCAGCTTTGGTGGGCTTAGTTGGAGTTTCTGCTTCAGACATGCTTGTGTTTGGATCTTAAACTATTTGTGTGTTAACAGATATGCTCTGATACCACTTGTTAGGTCACACACACACTGTAGAGGGGGGTGAATACAGTGTATAGTACAATCAAATCGAACTTTAATAACTCAAGTAACAGAAAACAAACTTTATTGAAACACAAAAACTCTGTTACAGTATGGAACTGTTCTCTCTCAGTGATGAACAAATATCGCGAGAGCTGCTAGGGTTATAATGAATAATCTTCTCGATTGTGATAACACTTATAGTGTAAACCCTATATCTGTGTTTATATACTACATAGTTACAAGATAATCGCTAATTGATATGGAATATAATTCCACCTCCTAAAATATATCAATCAGATATCTTTTCTTCCAAGTATTCTATTCTTCATAGAATTCCATCTTCATGCATATCTCTTCTTATGTTTGTCTCGATCTTCTTTCCTTTAACCAGCTTCCTCCCTTATCTGAATGTCCTTCAGTACTTAAGTTCTGATATCCATCTTTTGATGATTATCTCCTGATAATATAAGTACTGATATCCTTAAGTCCTGAGTTCCAGTAAGTACTGATTTATCCTGTTTAAGTAAGATCTAAAAACTAAACATAAATCACATTAGCCATGACATTATCAAATATATCTAACATACCGTATTTTATTTTGTACAGATAATCATTTGCAAATAGTTAAATATATAAATTTTCAGAGAAAAACCCTCAACTCATAGTGTTCTTCGTAATCAAACCCAAATTTCAAGTCGTTATCGATATCCGATTTTGGAGTTCAAGTAACCAAATGAAGGTATTGAAGATTACTTTCAGAATTTGTAATCCATATACCTACAGAATCAATAGGTATTTTCTATAATTTTTATTAATTTCGAATTATTTTGGATTTAATTATGAATTTTTGAATTCGATGTTGTTTGTATGATTTGATGATTGCATGTTGTTAATAATTTGATTCTGATCATTTTGGTATATTATATGTTGAATTTAGAGTTCAATAACATGTAGAAAAGTGAGTTTGATTCTCGAATTAGTTAAATTAGGGTTTATACATAGTATGAATGTTTTTAATTGATATTTATGTGTTCCTTTGTTAAGGGTTATTAGATTTAATTGATTACATCAATAGATAGATCATGAAACAAGGATTCGATTGGTATTAGTGGCTTGAACATAGGTTGATTGTGTGAGCTCATCGGAAAAATGGGTTTTAGTGGCGGCGGGATTTTTCTGTTGGATTTTTCGGACAAAATCCGTGTTATTTGTTGATTCTGAATTCACAAACGTGTTTCTGAGATTGAACATATCATTCGTTGTTATTTTAACGATGTTCTGGCCATTTTTCAGTCACCGGAAAAGCTCAGGGTCCGAAGGTGAACGGGGAAGACGACAAATTGTCGTTTGACCCCCCTATCTTTGCAAAACTTGCATTCCAGTCCCTGTTGTTTTAAAAACTTATGAAAATTATATTCTTGTTTTAAAATATTACAAAAACAGGATTCCTATTTTATATATTTTCAAAAATAGTATTTTCTTTTTATATTATTTTCATTATTTTTAATTATTCAAAATTCATTATTTTAAATTTTAAAAATCATTTTTAATTCAAAAATTAATCTAAATTATTTAATTAATTTTAGGGGATAATAAATTATTTAATTGGTTAATTAATTCCATTATTAATTGATTAATTAATTTAATTAGTTTTTAATTAATTTTAATTGATTATTTAATTATATTTAATTAATTCTTTTATTTAAAAATTCTGAAAAATAGTTTCGAGCTTTAAAATTTTATTTTAAATTGTTTTCAAGACTCGATAATTATTATAAAATGATTTTAATGTCAGATTCGGGTATTCGAAGCCTGTTAATTGTTTATAAATGATTCAACGACCCGTTTTAAGTCCTAAAAATGTTTAAAAATTCGTAATAAATACCAGAAAAATCATTTTAACCCCGAACCTTCTTTGAAAAATTATTTTATCGAATACCTTGCATGCAATGTGCTATGTGCTACCTGATTAATGTGTTATATGGCTATGTGTTTATTGTTTGACTGTTTTAGTCATAACTTTCAATCCGTAAATCAGATTTTGGTGAAACAAAGGGTATATAAAACCTTATGATGTCTATGTGATGATTAGAATAATATGAGATTGAATAATGATAGATACTTATGATTCTTAGAAGATAAGCGAGGCGTAAAAAAAGAAAACAGGTGATCAGAACATGGAATCGATGCGTAGAAAAGAAAGCAAGTGATCAGTCAATAGAAGCGAGGCATAGAAAAGTAGACAAGTGGCTATTGAATAGAATCATTAGACAAGTACAAGTGAAGTTGGAATTATTTGTGATAAGGCAAGTACTTCTGAACCCTTCTCGAGATATATTTCTAGTATTTCTAAACTTTCACGTAACATGTTGCTAGTATATAAAATAATTATGTTTTAATTTGCAAGTGCTTCAAAATATTCAACTTGGAACCCTGATCACATCATTTGATATTGGAGCTGTAAGCCTTATATTTTGTAAACCATCGATTATTGATTTCCCAGAGATTAAACCATACAAATATGATACCACCCCCACAAATACATATACACCATATACCAAATATGGAAACAAAATTACTTGAACATACATAAATTTATATACCCTCTAATACCTTGTGACATCAAAGATCCACACCATGTATAATCACTGAATCATTGTTCATATTATACCTAATTCTTCAACTGGCTTGAAGTCGTTCTTCATATATATACCTCGATAAACCCTGATGATACTCATGAATTTCTTTATACTCTGAGATAAATGTTTTATCAATGTTAATCATGATTCTATTTTATTAAATTAAAATGTTTATAATATTGAATTGTTTTAGAATTAGATAGTTTTCTTTATGTGGAGCAGATTCGTGGTCAGACCAGATTCGTGGTCGAGTTAGGCCAATATGTGCCTTGGATCCTGTTTCTAGAGCAGAGTCATGTTCCTTGCTCGGGGTTAGTGTATGGCTGATCAACAGCCTAACCTTGGTTTTTAAATTTAAAATGAATATCCAATTCCAATGATTGTTTAACAAGAAACTTGATTCCTCTAAATCATTTAAATTGGTCATTGTTTAACCTCAGTTATTGCTATTATGACTTGTTGAGCTAGTTAGCTCACTCTTGCGAATCTGTTTATATATTCTACAGTTAAAAAGGAAATAGTTGATAGCGAGGTTTCCCAGTCCAGTGTGCGAACTAGGATTTCAGGTTGAGTTGGATTGAGCTAGAAGGAGATTTATATTGTAGTTGAGTTATGCAAGATTGTAAGAATAATTTCATTATCAGTTGTAAGTTAAACTAGTTAGGATACGATGTAATAAAAGTTAAGGTTATGGCTTGTTTTCATACTTTAACCCGTTGTGATCCGTGGTTTTGTATGGAAGGGTCATTTCTTATAATATTTTATATACAGGTTTATATATTGTTTGTGTTTTTTGAACCCCCAAACTTCTGACCTGGGTTTGGAGGGCGTCACAAGTTGGTAGAGTTACAGGTTATAAGTCATTGAAACAAGCCTAGATTATCAGGATTGGGTAGAGGGTTAGGATTAAGAATAATAAAAAGAAAGATAGGACTTCGTGAGGTTGAGTGTATAGTAGGTTTTCGGTATAATTCATACTGCAATTCGAGATTCTTATCTTGCGTGATTTCCAGATAATGGCAATGGCAAATCCTATTTTCCCTGTATCATCTGATCATTCAGAGCCTTCTGTTCGAGGACCGTCATCTTCACCCAGATTTGATCCACACCTTGTTCTTCCAACAGTATTAAATATATTACCTCCTGTTATAACAGTTGTACCTCTTCAAGCGATTCTACGTTATTCAACCACCCCCTAATGTGAGACCACCTATTCAAGAACCCTTATCTGTTGATTCTTGTTCTACCGGACATTCAGCTGCGAGTGTATCTTTTCCATTTACCCTATACCCTGTTCCATACCATCAGTTTAATACTTGTCTTATGGTGCAACAACACCTACGAGGATGGATTCAAAAATTACAGTATATGGTGAGTACATGAGATATTAATAAAGGTGAGAAGAGACCTAGAGAGAATATTCATGTTTCAGAGGATAACTGTTACCAGGTTATATGGAGACACAAGTGAGTATGCCATCCATGATTATCTTATGGAGTGGGCCAGATGAGTTTTAAAGGAGTTTTAGAAGATTGGAGATCCAGAGTTTTCTTAGAGTTAGATGATGGTGTTATGACGAATGTGATATATATAGTAGCAATATAAGGTGATATCAGCAGACTTTGTTCTATAGAATAGAGTTGTCGACTATTGGATAAACTTGTTGTTTTTAACGATAGCAAAAGAAAAATGATGATGGGAGTATTACCAGTATGGAAGCTTTGAAGTGAAGTTACAAATAATATAATATGCAATGATAACTAAAGTTTTCATCAACTAATGAAGGCAGAAAGAACCCAATAAAGGGGTAAAAGATAGATTAAAGTGGATGGACCCTTATGTGATTGCTTCTTTGTTATGGTTAAGGAGGATAACCAACTCATATAGTAATGACAACCGGATTTGCGATTTTCAAAATTTTAAACAAGTTTACGAAAAAGATTTTCTTAACAAAATTTCTAAAAGTACTTTAAAAAAATAAATTTTAAAATTTGGTTGTCAAATTACTACTTGAGTTTCTTGTTTGTTATAAGATTCAGATTACCTAGAAGAACACTTGTTCTAGACTTAGTTTTGTTAATTCAGAAGGCCAAAAGGACTCGCTATTACGGAGAGGTTTCAATTGTTCTCGATGGAAGAATGCAGATCTTGTTTGATAATATTGGCAACAGAATTAGCATGCGGAGAAATTTTTATCCAATTTCTAAGAACATTAAAGTTTAAAGAATCAGTTGATTTATAAGAAGCCTAAGCATGATCTAAGAATGTTGAGCAAATCTCCAGACTTTTCTAAAGCAAGGACATTATTAGCAAAAGAGTCGATATGTTGAAGGATTAGTGGTTATTCTAAGTCGCATAGATGAAATTTGAAGTTATGATTGTAAATACCATATGAACGCAATTATGGTTGATTTATTAACGTATTACACGTGTATGTATGACGTTAAATACACAAGGATTAATAAGCAAGAATCTATCATAGTGCTTAAATTATGAAGGCATTTCAGCGGACTTTCTAAAGTTATTATATAATTCGGAATGGGATCTATTGATCGAATGAGCTATGAAGGTTTATATAAGTGAAATGTGGATAGTGACCAACGGTATCATTCTTTCCAACAATACTATAGTGTATATTTTTCTTGACTCTAGATAAAGTATGAATTTCTTTCATTATAAGTTCTATGAGGTAATAAGAAAAAGAAGATTGTTGTATTCCTTTCCAAATCCTTTTCCCCTCAAGTTTTGTTTTCTGATTGGGAAAAACAGTGTTATGGTGAGATTCTTTGTCGGAATGACGAAGAGGCGGGTAGGACGCCACCTAATCATGTGCTGTATACCATATGGTATGAAAGACTGGCCATCTTAAGTACCGATATGGTTGTCGCATTATATTCAACTCATTACTCATTCTTTCTTTTTCCCACTATAAATTTATTGAATTATGAATCCTTCTAATTGTTTTGTTGCACTGTTGTTCTTTACAAAAGTTTTCCAAACAAAATCAATCTACCAAGAACCAAGAAGAAAAAATTCCAATCATTGGATTTACATGTTTCAAGTATGGAAAAACTAGGGCATGTGACAATGATTGTATATCACCAGCCCCAGTCAGTGATACGCTAAGAATCTTAGGATCTACTTCGATAGTGAATGAGTCTCCAAAAGTAGGAGTTTATGATATGTCTGTGAAAAATGTTAATCAGAATACAGATGTGATGGCGGATATGCTTACTGTGAATTCTTTATGTGCTAAAGTATTAGTGAATTCGGGAGCAACTCGATCATTGTTTCTCAAGATATTATTAATAAGTTGAATTGTTCAATAAGATTTTGACTAAAGGACTAGCAAATCAAGAACATGTATATGATAACCAAGTGTGTATTAATTGTGAGATTGAGGTTTCTAGAAATAAGTTTGTGCTGATTTGATACTATTTGAGAAAGGAAAATTTGACGTTATTTTAGGAACGGACTGGCTGTCTAAGTATGATGCTCAGATAGACTATCATGATAAGAAGATAATTCTGAAGATGTCGGATGAGAATGTGATGATGTTTAGAGGTCGAAGGCAAGCAAAGGAGTTTTTGACGATGATTGTTAAGTGGCATTTATATCCACTTAGAATGCTTTATAAAGGCCCGATTAGTGTTTTGTACTCAAGTTGTTTGTGTATTTGACATGTTTTGGATTTCAGGGCATAGATGAAGGAAATGGGAGATTTAGCATTATTTTGGTGCTAAATTGGTGTTAGGAAGGTGCCTCGGATGATTGCTTGTTGATTGCCATAAAAAACCAGCCAATAAAACAAAAGTCAAAATTTTTTCCAGAAGCTTAGCGCGCCCGCGCTGTGTTAGCGCGCGCCCGTGATGTGTTGGCGCGCGCCCGCGCCGGTTGGACAGAAGTACAGTGCACCCGCGATGGGATAGCACGCGATCGTGCTAGGTCAATTCTGCAATTTCCTGATTCTTGTATGATTTTGACTATTGGAGGCCCATGATGATTCTACAACCTATATAAAGCCTAAATAAGACATTTTAAAGGACGTGATATAGATTATAGACATAACAAGGAACAAGGAGAAAATGTAAGAACACCTTATAGCACAATTCAACAAAGGTGAAGAGGATCTAGTTTATTCTTGTGATTCTTTGTTTAAGTTGTAATCTTGTATGCTAGTTTTCTTATTTGTTGAACCTTATACTCTTGTGATCGTACTCTTGTTTATTATTCAGTTTTATAAGATCTAGTTTATTATATCATGCTTTTATCGGAACCCACAGTGATGATGAGTTCAGTTATGAACTAATCATTATCGTGGGGTTCTAGCAGATTTACTTATAGATTTCAATAGTTAATTTGTTTTAATACCTTAGTGTGTGGTGATTGTATGATATTCTAGTATTGGTTATGCTTCTATCTCTTTTGTGGATGTCTGGTAGTAGGGTATTCGTACAACGAAAGTTGGTGTTTACTAGTTTCGTGCTATCTGATTAGTTGTCATCACCATTGCATGCTAACGTTAAGAACATTGACTTTGAATGAAGTAGTAATGAAGTTACAATCCCATGTTCGTCTCATATAAGTAATTCAACCCACTTATTCTCTTAGTTAAATTTAGTTAGTATAATTTCTTAGTTATAATTAAAACCCAATTTATTAATTGTCTTAGCATTGTACGATAGCCATATCATTGTTGCATAAGTGCATAGATTGAAGTTAACCTAAACCAGTCTCTGTGGGAACGAACTAGAAAGAATTATATATTACTTGTGAACGCGTATACTTGCGTGTAAATTTAGCGTGTGTTTTCGTCCTAACAAGTTTTTGGTGCCGTTGTCGGGGATCGAACCCGGGTCACCCGCGTGACAGGAAAGAATACTTACCACTAAGTAGTAACAAGTTTTTGGCGTCGCTGCCGGGGACTCGGTGTTAATTTTTAGTTTATGTGCTTGACACCAGTGGTCGTTAAAGTTCACTGACTCGGATATTATACTTATTTGTTTGCTTGTTGCTTTTTCAGGTACTCGAGAGAGTGTTTATGCTAACGCGTTCTCGATCTCGAAAGAGAAAACTGGATAAAGCGGAGGAAGTAGTTGAAGAAGTTTTTGTTGAGGAGAAAGTTGAAGAAGAATCTCTTGTTGCAATGGGAGAACCAGAAGCGAATCCTAAGGCTTTATGGATTACTCTCAACCGAAGATCAATGATATTCAGTCCAGACCAGCCATCACGGCTAACGCTTTTGAAATCAAGGCTAGCACGATTCAAACAGTGCAGAACTCAGTCCAGTTTGGGGGTTCTCTAACGGAAGATCCCAACAAGCATATTAGAGATTTCATTGAGATTTGTGACACTTTCAAATTCAACAACGTGTCTGAAGATGCTATAAAGCTAAGGCTTTTCCCATTCTCTCTGAGGGATAAAGCTAAGTGTTGGTTGCATTCTCTACCACCAGGTTCTATCACCAAATGGGAAGATCTTACTCAATAGTTTCTTACTAAATTCTTCCCTATGGAAATTACAGCTGCAATCAGAAACGCTCTTACTCAATTTGCGCAACAATCGGGAGATTCTTTATGTGAAGCTTGGGATCGTTATAAGGAGATTCTTAGAAAGTGTCATCATCATGGGATGCCTGACTGGATTATTATTAACTGCTTTTATAATGGCTTGGGAGCACAGTCTAGACCCATGCTTGATGCAGCATCAGCTGGAGCCTTATGGGCTAAGAGCTATGATAAAGCTTATAATTTGATTGAACTAATGATGCTAATGAATACCAAAACCCTTATCAGAGACTACCTCAATGCAAGATAGCAGGAATTATGGAGGTAGATGCAGCTACTGCTATAGCTGCTCAGCTTAAGGCTTTGACGATGAAGGTGGATTCTTTGGCTAATTATGAAGTTAATCAGATCACTAGTGTTTGTGAGCTTTGTGCTGGTGCGTATGATACAGAGCAGTGTGCTATTTCTAGTGAATCAGCTCAGTTCGTGAGAAACTTTCAGAGGTCATATCAACCAGTTCCAGCCACTTATCATCCCAATAACTGCAATCATCCTAACTTTAGCTGGAGCAACACTCAGAATGCAGTGCAACGGCCTTATCAGCAGTATGCAGCAAAGCAATTCAACCCTCCTGGTTTTCAACATCCATAATATGCACCAAGACAATAACTCCAACTGTAACAATCTAATGAAAAATATGAATTGGAGGAGTTGAGGCTCATGTGCAAGAGCCAAGCGGTTTTTATTAAGACCTTGGAGAATCAAATTGGGGAGATTGTCAATGCCTTGCTAAATTGACAACCTGGTACACTCCCTAGTGACACAGAAGTTCCAGGAAAGAAGGAAGCAAAAGAGCAGGTTAAGGTAATTACATTGAGGTCTGGGAAGGTTGCACACCCCGAAAAATCTCAAGTTTCAGAAGCTGAAGTTGTGGTTGAAGAAGATGCGCAGAAGGAAGCAGAAGTGGAAACAAGGAAGAAATCTGTGGAACACACACCTCCTGAGGGTAATACAGGTGAGAAATAGGTCTATCCTACACCTCCTTTTCCTAAGAGGCTGTAGAAGCAAAAGTTGGATAAACAATTTGCTAAATTTCTGGAGGTGTTCAAGAAACTTCATATCAACATACCTTTCGCTGAAGCTCTTGAACAAATGCCTAGCTATGTGAAGTTTATGAAAGGTATTCTCTCTCGGAAAGTGAAGCTTGATGACTTAGAGACCGTTGCTCTTACGGAGGAATGCAGTGCTGTGCTACAACAGAAGTTGCCTCTGAAGCTTAAAGATCCTGGAAGCTTCACTATTCCTTGCACCATCGGAAACTTCTCGTTCGACAAGTGTTTATGTGATTTGGGAGCTAGCATCAATCAAATGCCTTTGTCTGTCTTCAAGAAGTTGGATTTACAAGATCTAAAGCCTACTTATATGTCCTTGCAGTTGGCTGATCGTTCTATTACATATCCACGAGGCATTATGGAGGATGTCTTGGTCAAGGTGGACAAACTCATCTTTCCTGCTAACTTTGTAATTCTTGATTTTCAGCAGGATAAAAAGATTCCCATAATCTTGGGAAGACCATTCCTGGCTACTGGCCGAACCTTGATAGATGTGCAGAAGGGTGAGCTCACTATGCGAGTACTGGATCAGGATATAACTTTAAATTATTCAATGTCATGAAATTCCCTACTGATATTGAGGAATGTTTAAAAGTGGAATTGGTCGATTCTGTGGTTACTTCAGAACTTGATCAAATGCTAAGGTCTGATGCCTTAGAGAAGGCCTTGTTGGGGAATTCAGATAGTGAAGATGATGAAGTTGATGAGCAGTTGCAGTATTTGAATGCTTCTCGTTGGAAGCGAAGGCTGGATATACCTTTTGAGTCTCTTGGAATGTCAGAACTCAAAAATGCTAAGGGGCATCTCAAGCCATCTATTGAGGAAGCTCCTATACTCGAGCTTAAACCATTGCCTGAAAATTTGAGGTATGCATTTTTAGGTGATGCATCTAATTTTCTTGTTATTATTGCATTTGACCTTTCAGGTAGTGATGAGGAAAGCTCTTGAGAATTCTGAAAAAGTTCAAATCGACAATTGGATGGACTATAGCAGATATCAAGGGAATCAACCCTTCTTATTGCATGTATAAAATTCTGTTAGAGCAAGGAAGCAAGCCAACTGTTGAGCTATAGAGAAGGCTAAATATGATAATGAAAGAGGTTGTGAAGAAGGAAATTCTCAAGTGGCTAGATGCAGGGATCATCTATCCTATTTCTGACAGTTCTTAGGTGAGTCTGTTAGTCGCTAAACACGCGCTAAAATTCACGCAAGTATACGCGTTCGCAAGTAACATAGAACTATTTATAGTTCATTCCCACAAGTACTGGTTTAGATTAACCTTGTGATTTATGCACTTATACAACAATGATATGGCTATTATTCAATGGTAAGATGAATAACAATTGTGTTTTGATTATACTACGATTAACTATTGAGAATTATACTAGAGAACATTAACTAAAGAGAGTAAAGAGAGTTGAATAATATATGACACAAATATGGGATTCTAACTTCATTAAGTACTTCATTCAATAGCCTTTTCATTCTTAACCTTAGCATGTAATGGTGATGACACTAATCAGATAACACGAAACTGATAAACGCCAACTTTCATTGCACGAATACCATACTACCAGACATCTACAAAAGAGATAGAAGCTGAATAGACACCAATTATATTGAGACCCTATATGTCTATAGAATTTGACAACATAACGGTTTAATGCACAAGTTATCTATCGTGATTATATAGGGCAAGTAAGATGGTTAAAATTACCTACGAATCATGCATAACAATAATACATGAACCTATGCTAGCATGGCAAGTTCTAAACCCTTAAATTCACTGTCGCTTCATTAAAAATTAACAAACTACTCCCTCTATTTTTTTTTATTTGTCGCTTTGACTTTTGCACACATTTCAATGTCCTTTGACCGGCTAGTTAAAATTATCATTTATAAAATTTTCTTTTTATAAATAAAAGTAGACAACTTATATTTTAATTCACAAAAATAAAATTTTTAAAATCATATTTCTAACTAGCCGGTCAAACCACATTAAAATACGTGCAAAAGTCAAAGCGACAAATAAAAAAAATAGAGGGAGTATCTTATAAGTTCGCGACGCTCATAAGACGAATAAGCACAACCAATACTAGGTTATCATATAATCACCACACACTAAGGCATCGAAACAAATCAACTAAAGGAATCCATAAATAAATCCGCTAAAACCCCATGATAACGATTAGCCCATAATCGGACTCATCATCAATATGGGTTCCGATGAAAGCATGGTATAATAAATGTAGTATTTATATTGAATAAATAATAAACAAAGTACGAAACAAGAGTATAGGTTCACAAATAAGAAAACTATCATCCAATGTTACAACTTAGAACAAAGAATCACAACTATAAACTAAATCTTCTTCTCCTTCGTTTAATTATGCTAAAACGGTCTTCTTACGCCTTCTCCTTGTGCTCTGGTACGTCTCTCTCTAAAAACGTCTTTTATTTAGGTATATATAGCAGCCCACTCAAAGTAGAAGTCCTCCAATTAGAAGCCAAGTAAAATCAGGATTTTAACATCCCGACCCGACGCAGACGTGTGCTTCATCAGCGCGGGCGCGCTACATCTCTGTAGCTTGGGCGCGGTCGCGCGCTATGACAGCGCGGGCACGCCGTGCTCCTGGAGAAAATTCTGTTTTTCTTCAATTCTTGCTGCAATGAGTTGGTTTCCCGAGCTTTATTCCATGGACACCATCCTAACACCATATTAGCACAAAAATAATGCTAATTCACCTGATTTCCAAATGAATGCCTCAAATGCAAAAACACTAGAAAACACATTAAAATACCAACAACTTGAGTACAAATGCACCAATTCAAAGCTTAATAGAGCATTATAAAGTGTCATAAATGCCACTCAACAAAGTCCAGTTCAGTGTGTGCCGAAGAAAAGAGGTTTCACTGTGGTCGCTAATGAAAAGAATGAACTCATTCCTACTCGAACAGTCACGGGGTGGAGGGTTTGCATGGATTATAGGAAGCTGAACAAGGCCATGAGGAAGGATCATTTCCCTCTTCCTTTCATAGATCAGATGCTTGACATATTGGCTGGGCATGAATAATATTGTCATCTGGATAGCTATTCGGGTTATAATCAGATTTGCATCGCTCCAGAAGATCAGGAAAAAACTACCTTCACCTATCTGTTTGGTACTTTTGCCTTTAGAAGAGTTTATTTTGGGTTGTGTGGTGCACCTGCCATATTTCAGAGATGTATGAAGGCCATTTTCTCTAACATGATTGGTCAGAATGTGGAGGTGTTCATGGATGCTTTTTCCGTGTTCGGGGATTCTTTCGATAAGTGCTTGCAAAATCTTGGCGTAGTTCTTAAAAGGTGGTTGAGACCAATATGGTTCTCAACTGGGATAAATGTCACTTTATGGTGTGACAAGGCATCATTCTTGTGCACAAGGTCTCTAGTAAAGGTCTTGAGGTGGACAAAGCCAATGTGGAGGTCATTGAAAACCTTCCTCCACCAATTTCTGTTAAAGGGATTTGCAGTTTTCTTGGTCATGTGGGTTTATATAAGTGGTTCATCAAGGACTTTTCTAAAATCTCTAAACCATTGTGTAATTTATTGGAGAAAGATGTCCTTTTAAAGTTTGAATGATGAGTGTCTAGCTGCTTTTGAGAGCTTAAAGAAGAGTTTGATTACGGCACATGTCATAACTGCACCTGTTTGGAATGAACCTTTTGAAATGATGTGTGATGCAAGTGACTATGCAGTTGGCAGTTCTCGGGGAAAGGAAGAACAATATATTTCAAGTGGTCTACTATACTCGTAAGACCCTCATGTTAGTGTTTGTGCCCTAGAGACAACACTATGATGTTTTATTTTAAGACATTTGGATTATTATTGTTTATGTTCTATCGATTATTCCCTTTATAGTTTATTAATTCTTAATTTACTGTAATATAAATGTTAGATTAATAAATGCCCTTCGAATATGATATGTAATTCTATATCTCTAAGTACGTGACTTAGAAATGAGATTATGAGAATAGTATAAATATTCCTAAAGGTCCCTAGTCGAGTATTATTATTAAGGGACAATAATAATGTATTAAGACCGGTGTATTTGTTGACTGATGATCACATCTCATTGATCATGGGTATAGTGATACCAAACTCAACAGACATGTAGAATCTTACTTATGACACAACAGAGATGTACAATCTTACATCGGTTCAGTCTAACATTATGTACATTTACATATGCCTGCGTTTTTGAGTTTGGTATCACTATACCTATGATCAATGAGATGTGATCATCAGTCAACAAACACACCAGTCTTAATGCATTATTGTTGTCCATTAATAATAATACTCGAATAGGAACCTTTAGGAATATTGATACTATTCTCATAATCTCATTTCTAAGTCACCTACTTAGAGATATAGAATTGCATATCATATCCAAGGGCATTTATTAATCTACATTTATATTGCAGTAAATTAAGAATTAATAAATTGTAAAGGGAATAATTGATAGAACATAAACAATAATAATCCAAATGTCTTAAACTAAAACATCATAGTGTTGTCTCTAAGGCACAAACACTAACAATCTCCCACTTGCACTAGCCAATCACCCATGTATCTAATACTCATGAAACTAGTATGACCATCGTACTTCTGCTGCGACAAAACCTTAGTCAGTGGGTTTGCAACACTATCATTATTATGCACTTTACATTTATATCTCCTTGATCATTAATCTCAGTAATAAGGTGATATCGCTTAGGGACATGCCTACATAGTCTCCTTGGTTATTTTGAAAGCATCAATATATTCGACTTTCATTATAGAATCATCAATGTTCTTGTTGTGAACTATTCCAGCTAACATCACTTATATATAGAGAAAACACAAAACATACATAAACACATAATCATTCTTGTCTGTCCAAAAAATTAAGTTCATTAGATTAGTTTTGTATTTCATTCTTATAATGTACATGAAGACATAAAGATTTGAAGATCAAGGGTAATCCCACATGGAGGCCATCCAAGGAACCAATACAAGAAAGAAGACATGTCATAGTTAGCTTGTATTTATTTTTCACCTTAGATTGACCTAGATCTTTGTCATTAGCTTGATGAAGATCACATAGGATAAAGCCATAACCAACCATGTTTATTTATTGCACTTTACATAAATATGCACATATGATGAATGTATGTGTAGAGTAGTTTATAAAGATGCATGCTTAATTAGATTAAGGATGTATGTATTAGATACGACACTCATGCCATGCTTGCTAAACAAGATAAAATCTGTAACGACTCAAGTTTTTAAAAGAACAAATGATTATGAGATTCTCGTGTTTATGAAACACGGAATAAAATACAAATTTTCTTTATTTCTGACATGAGGCGATTTTGTCAAAAGTGAGTTCTTTGAACTTGTAAGGTTGTGGGTTTTAAGCGAGACAGTTGTGACTCCCTCACTACCTGGAAATCAAACCATTCACGAATATTGATTTGAAGTATTTTATTCAAGGAAAAATTGGGAATCTCTTTATGATGGGATCATGATTGTTTTAAAATTAACAAAACCCTAAAGTTAATATTAAGTTGATCGGATGCCTTCCAATAAGTCTAATGTGTTAACCCTAGATCGATAAGGAGTGGGTTCGCCAAAGAGAAGTACTCTCATCAATTGTGGGAGATGTGTTGAAGTATATTGATACTTTTGACTATCGGGTTCGACTTAACTAAGTTACCACAATAGGATTGTGAACTTAGAGGCATAGAGTTTGGCGAGATTTATTAGATAAATATGAATAAATGTTGTTCCACCACGCTATCCAAGAGTTATATAGTTGATATAATTGACAAATGTTTTCTACATAAATAATCATATTTTAGGAAAAAAGCCAAAGCTGACCTAACGCATGGTGAAATATGGATCTTGGCTCACTAGAAAGGATATAGAAGATATTCTTTCCGAATTAATAGTTAGGGCTATTTATTTGATAAAAATAGTGGGAGATATATATTATGTATATATATATGAATAATCACTTGAACATAATTTAATGATCATCTATAGACTAAGTCATTTTATGCACTTTAATATTGTAGATATCAAATGACAAATAACACAAATAACTTCTCTATATAATAGTCCTTGAGAAGGACAAGCTGACATGAAATAATTTCCTCAATTGACATGGGAACTTGAGGATTGTCCTCAGGTTCAAGGATGTCACTCAAACCCCTCCCTTATTTCTTCTAGCTGGGAATGAAATATGTATTAAACAAAATGCTTACCAGAAATAAATTAATTATGCAACTGATGTTTCATGTCTCATGCTTGTAATTATGAGTGCTGAGCTTTAGAAGCAACAAGAGCATAATGATGCTTATGATATGATTGAGCACCTTCAAAGGATGTTTGAAGGATAGGCTCGTCAGAAAGATTTGACAATAATAAGGCACCATACTTTTGCATTGATGGGAGAATGATATCCGGTTGGACCACATGTTCTAAAGATGATAGGTATATGTACCTTGATATTTTGGGTTTCAAGAATATTCTAGAGACTCAGCTTGATTTGATCAAACAATCTTTGAATAAATTATATTCTTAGTTTGTTAAGAACAAAAGGAATGAGATAGACAGAACACTCACTGAGTTGTTAAGCATGTTTAGAACTGCTAAAATTAACACGGTAAAGGCATGAATTACATCCATATTGATGATGTACACATGGAATGGAAATGGGAAAGGAAAGTGGACAGGCAAGGTGAAGATTTGGTCTTATTCGGTGCCAAACCAAAGTCCAATCCCAAAGGGCTTTTGAAGCCTGATAGTGGTGTTGCTAAAGGAGATAATTATCATTTCTGTGGAAATAACTGGATGATTGGAAGTTAAATTGTCGATCTTGTTTGGAAGATCTAAAGAAGAAGACTAGTAATCGTCAAGCTTCAGGTATCAGGTTAGAATTAGAGCAAAAGTTGTTGCTCTAGTTGAAGGAACTCGATACCTAATTTTGCCCATATAGGCGAGATTGAGAACTTGATAAATTGTTATTACGTGCCTGCCTTTCGGGGATACATTAAATCAATTTCTTGTCAGGACAAGAAAGGTTTTCATTTTAATTAAATAAACAATAGTTGTTTATTCTATTTTAATGATAAGGCTTATAATGTTTCACAATTAGTTAACAATTTACATGTTCTAAGATGACTCAAATCAAACATTACCTCTACCATTTTTGATAAGCCATATTAATGAAAAACGCATTTCTGAGTTACATATAGATGGATACTTGGATAAGTTTGATTTTGAATCATACGAAAGATGCGAACTTTGTCTCATTGGAAAAATGAATAAAGCTTCTTTTACCTGATCAGGTGAAAGGGCCACTGCACAATTAGGACTTATACATAATGATGTATGTGGTCGAATGTGTATGATGGCACGGGGTGGCTTTTACTACTTCATAACATTTACAGTTGACTTCAGTAGGTATGAAAATGTATTTCTTATGAAGAACAAATTTGATTCTTTTGAAATGTTCAAAGAATATAAGGTTGAAGTAGAAAAGCAAATATAGGAAAGTATAAAAGTTCTACGGTCAGATCGTGGAGGAGAATACTTAAACCTCAATTTCAAGAGTTTCTTGAAGGATTGTGATATTGTATTACAACTTACTCCCTCTAAAATACCTCAATGGAATAGAGATTCTGAGAGGCGAAATCGTACCTTGTTGGACATAATGCGATCGATGATGAGTCAAGCGGATCTTCCATTCGGTTTTTGGGGTTATGCTTTAGAAACGGCTGCAGATACATTTAACCAATTTCCGACTAAAGCGGTTCGAAAATACTCCGTATGAGATATAGAGTGATAAATGTCATAGCACGTCATTTAGGAAAATTTGGGGACATGAAGCGTTTGTAAAATGTTTAGCATCTGACAAGCTTGGACCAAAATTAGATAGATGTTATTTTGTGGGATACCCAAGTGAGACTATGGTATAGTTCTTATAATCCTTCCGAGAACAAAGTGTTTGTTGCTTGGGCCGCTATATTTCTTGAGGGAGAACTAATTTTTAAGAAAATCAGTGGGAGGACAATACAACTCGATGAAGTTCGAGAAGCACATGATAACATTGAAGCAAAGTTGGAATAAGATCAGGATATACATCAAAATGTTGAAAGTAATCATGTTCAGCAACCACAGGTTATTCGTAGATCTAGTAGGATTCACCATGAGTCCGGGAGAAATTATGGATTTCTTTTACCTCAAAATGGTGATGTGATACTTACGGATAATGATAAAGCCTCTCACCTACCAAGATGCTATGAATCGTCCAGACTCCGAGAGATGTCTGAAGGTCATGAAATCCAAGATGGAATCCATGTATCAAAATAAAGTATTGACTTTTAGTTGATCAACTCGAAGGGGTAAAACCTATAGGGTGCAAGTGGGTTTTCAAGAAGAAAACTGACATGGATGGTAAAGTACAGACCAATAAGGTGCGACTAGTGGCAAAAGGTTTCAAACAAATTCATGGTATAGACTATGATGAGACTTTTTCACCAGTTGCTATGGTCAAGTCCATCAGGATTTTGTTAGCAATAATTGCTTACTTTGACTATGAGATTTTTCAAATGGATGTCAAAACTGCTTTCTTATATGAAAGCCTTGAAGATGATGTATATATGATACAACCAGAGGGTTTTGTCGATACAAATTTTACTAAGATAGTTTGTTAGTTGCTTTTATCTATTTATAGATTGAAGCAAGCCTCAAGGAGAATGAATATTAATTTTGATAAAATGGTCAAAGAGTTTGGCTTTATTCAACACGAAGATGAACCATGTGTTTGCAAGAAGGTTAGTGGGAGCCATGTGACATTTCTAGTATTATATGTAGATGATATATAATATATATGGAATGACATACCTTCTCTACAGGCTGTTAAGACTTGGTTGAGAAATAATTTTTCGATGAAAGACTTAGGCGGTGCTACCTATATATTAGGGATCAAGATCTATAGAGATAGATTGAAGAGATTAATCGACCTAGACGGAGGACATACATTGATAAAGTATTACATCATTTTATGATACAAGAGATAAAGAAATGATATGTTTCGATGTCTCATGGGATAGTGATCTCAAAAGATAATTGCCCCGTAAATCTTTAGATGATAAGGGTCATTTGAGAAAGTTCCGGATGCGTCAACAATTGGATCTATAATGTGTACAATGATATGTATTTTATCCTGATGTTTCGTATACTTTGAGCATGATGATCAGATACCAGTCTAATCCAGGTGAGGGTCACTCGATAGTTTTCAAGAATATTCTTAAGTACTTAAAGAGGACTAAAGATTTATTTTTGGTGTATGGAGATCATAGGGAACTAGTTGTAAAGGGTTACACTGATCCTATTTTCTGAACCTAATTTTTTGGACAGACAAGAATGATTATGTGTTTATGTCTATTTTGTGTTTTCTCTAAATATAAGTGATGTTAGTTGGAATAGTTCACAGCTAGAACATTGATGATTCTATAATGAAAGCCGAATATATTGATGCTTTCGAAACAACCATGGAGACTGTGTAGGCATGTCCCTAAGCGATATCACCTTATTACTGAGATTAATAATCAAGGGATATAAATCTAAAGTGCATAATAATGATAGTGTTGCAGACCCACTTACTAAGGCTTTGTCGTAGCAGAAGTACGATGATCATACTAGTTCCATGAGTATTAGATACATGGGTGATTGGCTCTAGTGCAAGTAGGAGATTATTAGTGTTTGTGCCCTAGAAACAACACTATGATGTTTTAGTTTAAGACACTTGGATTATTATTGTTTATGTTCTATCAATTATTCCCTTCATAATTTATTAATTCTTAATTTACTGCAATATAAATGTTAGATTAATAAATGCCCTTGAAATGTGATATGCAATTCTATATCTTTAAGTACGTGACTTAGAAATGAGATTATGAGAATAGTATCAATATTCCTAAAGGTCCCTAGTCGAGTATTATTATTATGGGAAAATAATAATGCATTAAGACTGGTGTGTTTGTTGACTGATGATCACATCTCATTGATCATAGCTATAGTGATACCAAACTCAAAAACACAGGCATATGTAAATGTACATGGTGTTGGACTGACCCGATGTAAGATTCTACATGTCTATTATGTCATAAGTAATTCTCACAGTGATGGTGATGTAATGGTCCTTAGACCTGAAGTCATTATATTTCTATACGAGAATTAATATACATTGATTCCATTAAAAGTTATCCTTGACCGGGTAATGATAAAAGTGGACATTGGGTATATTATGAATCGTATGAGAAATATGAATGATCTAGATGGGATTTAATCCTCCTATTTTAGGACTGATATTATTGGACTTTTGTGTGAGCTAGACTATGAAATGCGTGGCCACGCTCAAATGTTGATTTGATATGATAGTCTACTCATTGATCAAGAAAACTTGGATTAAACTATGATGAGGATGACACATTACATGCCTCTAGTTTAATCTATAATATTTGGTTAAAGGGATTATATTACATTGTACATTATTCACGAAAGGTTTAATCGATCACCGATTCAATTATTATTACTTGGGTACCAATGATGTATTACTAGATGTCGCTCATTGTTTACGATTTTAAATTAGATATAAAATTTATTGCCAGCGTAATAATAACCTATAGGGTCATACACAAAGAATGCTTGAAGAATTATTTAATTTAAATTGGATTTAAATTATATTAAACTAATTCGAATTATTTATAATATTAATTAAGTATGACTTAATTAATTAGATAAATATTGATATTCGAATTTACTAATATTAATTATGAAATTCATTTGTTAAATAATTAAGTGTGACTTAATTATTATACAAATAGGAATTTGAAATTAATAATAACTCCTAATTAGTTAAGAATTATAATTCTTATGATACTCTCTATATGATATCTCTTGTATGGCTGATTTTGACATCAGAGCTACTTGCAAAAAGTGTTTAATTCGTTTATCTGTTCACTGGTTTTATGATAATAACATGTATACAATATTCCATGACTGTTATGTATGTGATTTTGTATGTTTTACATGTTGTTATGTTTATATATGTGTATGTATGTATATATTTTGAATATATGATATTCATGAGAGTTGTTATAACACCCTCCAAATTCGGGGTATAGATTTGGGGCATTATTAATACTAACTACTCACTAAACCTGTACAAGCATAATATAAATAAAATAATTACCCCGAACTACTACTACTCAGGATCTTTTCAAGGTTAAGGATTGAAAACAAGAACTACAAACCAACTTTATTACAAACCAGTTTAAATAACATGTCTCAAGAACTCTCTTTATTACAAAACATTATTCTATTCACATTTTAAACTAAACATCTTTTATTCAAACTACAACTATTACTCTTCCTTCTACACCTGATCTGGCAACTCAAAGCTCTCTTCTGGGATAGGGACAAACACCCTTGGTATTAGAGGGTCCCGCTGCTTGTCTCGCTTCTTGACTACTCGGGTTCTGATGGGTTTCATCCTCTACCTTAACTGAAAAAAGGTGAACAACAATAAAAGGGGGTGAGCTAAAATTGCTCAACAAGTCTGAAATAATATGTATATAGTGTAAAGAGGGAAGAATAAGTGAACCGTAATCTACTGGTTTAAACAACTATATGTTTCTGTATAGAATAATAACTTGCCATTACTGGCGAGTGCCAAATGAACGAGACTGGAAACAAGAACTAACATATGCACTATAACCTGCTGATCAATCAGGATATAGTGCGGATCTATACCCAACTGCATAGACCCAACCAACATAAGGGGTACCCAGGCAACTATGGCCTAATAATCAAGGGTTCGGTTAATACCCGGCCCGCATCGTAACCATCAAGTCCATAGCTTAGCATCCGGAACAATCGGTATGCTTTTGCTGTATCCCAACATCAGGATATATCAGAGTATATGTAAGTAAGGGTATCAATATTGGAATATTAATAGGGGATTCAATAAATTGGGAAAAATCAAAAATCAAAATGAAATAGAAACAAGGATCAATAATTGTGTATCAATATATGTGGACAAGAATTATCAAGGTGTAATTGATATGGAAAGTTGGATATATTTCACTATTCTGAACTTATAATAGGGAAAAAACTTGCCTGGCGTGCACTTCACCTCGTATATTTTACTGCCTTCTATCTCTAGCTTGATTCGCCTTGTGGGTACGGAATCTATCAAGGAAAGATATTCGTTTAGATAACTTATCTCATACGCATATCTCGAATCGATACCATGTAAGCCTAATAGTATACCCATACGATTCTATCAGTCTCACATATATAATATAACACATAAGGTTCACATAATCACGTAAATCACGTAGCACATAAAGCACATAATTAATTCTAGACTCATAATTATTTTTAGAATCGATACTAGGCTTATATTCGCATTAACTAACACTATCTGGTTCGCTTCATAATTTTTCAGGATTTATTAGACTCGATTCTACCCCTAATAGGGCCTATAAAAAATTAATCACCACAAGCCGACTCAATTCCTAAAGAAATTATGATTTATAATTATTTTTAATGGAATCGGGTCATTTTTTTAAATCTAAGGGTCTTCGTTTCACTTAAATCGGACAAACGGTCTAATTACTACGCAATAAACAAGATTTAATTAATTATAAATCAATTATAATTAATTAATCATAATTAACTAAACCTTAATTATATTTTTAAATAATTATTTAAGAATTATTATATTTTTAAATAATTAGTCCCTAATTTTTAGAATTAATTACAAATTATTACAAATTAAATGATTAAATCGATTATTAATAACTAATTATTCGATACGAATTGTTACGACCGACATTTTATGTAATATTATTTGTGGATTTGGTATAATATTTAAGTCAAATGAAAATATATTCATTGATTGTACGCTAGAGTGAGTGAAAATTTATGCGTTATAAATTTGCTTTGTGTAGTATATGATTTTTCAAAGCAAGAGTTTATTTAATTTCTTTATTTTTGATTTATAAGGAATATTCTAAGCTTTGGAAAAAATTTTCTTTTAAAAGGAATTTTGTTCACAAATTTTGAAAATGATTTTATAAAGTCTCTAAAAATCCAAGTTATTTTATGATATAAATTTTATAATTTTTGAACTTGTATTTTATTTTATAAAAATAAATCTTTATAAATGTTAGTTGTCATAATTATCAAATTACATGGTTGTCCTTGCATGCAAATCCTTCCCTATTCAATTCAAAGGGCTAAAGAGACAATTCCAACCCCACTAACTCTTAATTTTCTAGCCAAATTCCTTCTTTGCCCTTGCATGCAAAATAAACCAAGTAAAAGTGGAGGGATAGCCTTGTCAATTCTCATTCCCACTCACATTTGCCAAATCAAAAACCATAAAGCAAGCAATTGATGTGATCATCCACTCCACTCACCATCACACTTTCTCCTCCCACCCTCCTCACTCTCTCACTCTCGGCCCTCCCCCTCCTTCTCTCGGTTTTTTTAGCCGAAACCAACCCCCTCCCCATTTTCTTCATTCCTCCACCAAGTTTCCACCTTCTACACAAGTAAATGTTACTTACCATACCATGATCACATATATTCCAAAGAGTTTTGAGTAGAAAGTTTAAGTTTTAAAGTTGCATGTTAAGGTTTTAGTTGAAACTCAAAATACAATCTTGATTCTTATGGATTTAAGGTTGTTTTTGAGAGGACTTCAATGAATGGATAAGTGCCAAGTCTTGAGAAAAAAACTCTTCATGATTTAATGGCCATTTCCATCCATTTTATTCGGCCATGACCATATGGGAGCCGAATAAATGGTCCTTGAAATCATTCTTGATTGTTTTGATCAATTTTTGCATGTATATGTGATAATGACTTGAATTTTGTAGTGAAAAATTGATAAAACTCCTTGCATGCTAAGTGATCATCTAGGTATACCTTATGCTAGGCTTGCATGTCAATTTTAAGATGGAATATATGTAGAAAATATGTTGTTTTGGTTTGAAAAACCCGAAGGAATGCATGCATGAGGATTTCTCTTAGAATGTTGTAAGATTTTGATCATTTGGAAAGATTTTGTTAGTGAGCCTTAATTTCAGTAGGTATAATGTGTTAATATTGATTTATGCTTCTTGTTGCATGGTAATAATTCGTGGTTATCTTTTATAAAAATATATATATCTTGTTGTTTCAAAAGTATGAAGATTTGTGATTTGTGAAGAATAGTCTCTTTTGTTTTGCCATAATTGTACCTTAGGTAAGGATGATCTCACCAAGGTTATTTTGAGAAAAAGGGAGTTAGTTCAGTAGAATACCATGTATAAGTCTTGGTTTAAGTATTTAGTTGTTGTTAGTTGAGTTTGTCAAGTCAAAAACCTTGGAAAATGAGAATTATAGTTTCTGCAGAAAAATCAGTATAGCACCCTGAGGTTTAGAGTGAGTTTTGACCATGTCATTGGTGTGCACTTTGAGGCCCAAGCTACCAGAAGTTAGTATTGGGAGTATATAATAGGTTTTAGGAGTTGGTTAGAGGTTTGCATGTCATTTGGTTAGGTGCACAAGTAGAATCACAAAATCTGTCCAGCAGGGGACAGTTTTGTTGCAACTTGGAAAGAGGGAGATTTGACCATGTCATGGGTAGGCCCTCATTAGGCCCAATTGGGCCTTAGTTAGAGGGTATGTCAGAGAAGTTTTTCCAACCATAGTTCATAGGATATGAGCTAGAACCATGTGTCACAAGTTAATTCAAGTCAGGGCATTTTCTGCCCAGAAAAACAGGGGAACCTTGGACTTTTAGCTTAGGCCCAAGAAGGCCCAAGCCAGGCCCTTGAGCCACATCAAGTTTGTGAGATGCCCTTAGGTCAGGAGAGTCTTGTGTAAAAGTTTTGAAGAAAAACTTGTAGTTTAAGAATGTCTAATGTACTCAAGAAACCATAGTTGTCATTCTGAAATTTGCACCAGTGAGCACTATCACTTACCACATAGTTTTAGAACACTTAAAAGTGAGTATTAGGTCAACCACCATAGTTGTAAGATAGTATAAGGTCAGTAGAGAAAAAGGCACAAGTGAGGGTCAATAGGTTTTGGATAATTTAGGAAAGGCACATCGAGTTAGAAAGCCGAAATTAGAAGACCTTGTCTAGTTTAGCGACCAAGTGACTTAAGTCGCGAGTCGAGATCATCCAAGCCTAGTGTTGCATTATGATATATATGGTGTTATTTGGTGTTAATATATGATATGTGAATATGTGGCTATGTGTGTGCAATTATAATTTAAAAGTGAATATAAATTAAGTGCATATAGGCCTAAGTGCCATCCGTGTTTAATTTCGAGTTGTAAATAGGTTAGGTTGGTGAGAATATATTATAATGAGGATTATTATTATTTATGTAGGATCTCGAGACGAGGGAAAACTTGCCATAAAAGTCGAGTGAAGCTCCAGTTGTTGCTCCTACCAGTCAAACCAAACCAGCCTATCTCAAGGCAAGTGATTCAACTTGACCTTCGTATTTACTGCAAATTCATATATATCGATGCAATTATCTTGAGTCATTTTGACATACTTAAATCAAGCGTATCTTTTGTTTATCTTTGAGTTACATAGAGATGCCATGAACCCTCGAGTACGTATTGCAAGTAGTTCAAAAGTCTTTCATGATTGTTTAATGCCATGATAAAAAGAAGAATTGATATATTACTTGATGGATCACCTTGATTAACATGTTGATGTTTCCTAAGTATTAATATCTCATCCTGATACTTGAACCCCTATAGAACCTTACTTTGAATTCTGATAGTCAGATACTTACCAGCTTGATTCCTCATTGATTGATACCCTCTTTCTTATCCTAAAGCTTGACAATTCTGATATGTCCCGAGT
>NW_027417910.1:0-34504 GCF_009905375.1 Apium graveolens | reverse complement strand
TTAGGTTTCAAAATAATTCTCGTAGGCAGGGGTACACGAGGTATGGAGCCAAAATTGAGGCGTCCCATTTTTTCGATATCTTTTCATAATTTGTCCCTATGGATTTATGAAATTGCATTCGCATTTATTCGGGGTCGTCCGCAAGTGAATCGGGGCTGAAACCAAAGAAACTAGGTTTCAAAATAATTCTCGTAGGCAGGGGTACACGAGGTATGGAGCCAAAATTGAGGCGTCCCATTTTTTGGATATCTTTTCATAATTTGTCCCTATGGATTTATGAAATTGCATTCGCATTTATTCGGGGTCGTCCGCAAGTGAATCGGGGCTGAAACCAATGAAACTAGGTTTCAAAATAATTCTCGTAGGCAGGGGTACACGAGGTATGGAGCCAAAATTGAGGCGTCCCATTTTTTGGATATCTTTTCATAATTTGTCCCTATGGATTTATGAAATTTCATTCGCATTTATTCGGGGTCGTCCGCAAGTGAATCGGGGCTGAAACCAAAGAAACTAGGTTTCAAAATAATTCTCGTAGGCAGGGGTACACGAGGTATGGAACCAAAATTGAGGCGTCCCATTTTTTGGATATCTTTTCATAATTTATCCCTATAGATTTATGAAATTGCATTCGCATTTATTCGGGGTCGTCCGCAAGTGAATCGGGGCTGAAACCAATGAAACTAGGTTTCAAAATAATTCTCGTAGGCAGGGGTACACGAGGTATGGAGCCAAAATTGAGGCATCCCATTTTTTGGATATCTTTTCATAATTTGTCTCTACGGATTTATGAAATTGCATTCGCATTTATTTGGGGTCGTCCGAAAGTGAATCGGGGCTGAAACCAATGAAACTAGGTTTCAAAATAATTCTCGTAGGCAGGGGTACACGAGGTATGGAGCCAAAATTGAGGCATCCCATTTTTTGGATATCTTTTCATAATTTGTCCCTACTGGATTTATGAAATTGCATTCGCATTTATTCGGGGTCGTCCGCAAGTGAATCGGGGCTGAAACCAATGAAACTAGGTTTCTAAATAATTCTCGTAGGCAGGGGTACATGAGGTATGGAGCCAAAATTGAGGCGTCCCATTTTTTGGATATCTTTTCATAATTTGTCCCTATGGATTTATGAAATTAGATTCGCATTTATTCGGGGTCGTCCGCAAGTGAATCGGGGCTGAAACCAATGAAACTAGGTTTCAAAATAATTCTCGTAGGCAGGGGTACACGAGGTATGGAGCCAAAATTGAGGCGTCCCATTTTTTGGATATCTTTTCATAATTTGTCCCTATGGATTTATGAAATTGCATTCGCATTTATTCGGGGTCGTCCGCAAGTGAATCGGGGCTGAAACCAATGAAACTAGGTTTCAAAATAATTCTCGTAGGCAGGGGTACACGAGGTATGGAGCCAAAATTGAGGTGTCCCATTTTTTGGATATCTTTTCATAATTTGTCCCTATGGATTTATGAAATTGCATTCGCATTTATTCGGGGTCGTCCGCAAGTGAATCGGGGCTGAAACCAATGAAACTAGGTTTCAAAATAATTCTCGTAGGCAGGGGTACACGAGGTATGGAGCCAAAATTGAGGCGTCCCATTTTTTGGATATCTTTTCATAATTTGTCCCTATGGATTTATGAAATTGCATTCGCATTTATTCGGGGTCGTCCGCAAGTGAATCGGGGCTGAAACCAATGAAACTAGGTTTCAAAATAATTCTCGTAGGCAGGGGTACACGAGGTATGGAAGCCAAAATTGAGGCGTCCCATTTTTTGGATATCTTTTCATAATTTGTCCCTATGGATTTATGAAATTGCATTCGCATTTATTCGGGGTCGTCCGCAAGTGAATCGGGGCTGAAACCAATGAAACTAGGTTTCAAAATAATTCTCGTAGGCAGGGGTACACGAGGTATGGAGCCAAAATTGAGGCATCCCATTTTTTGGATATCTTTTCATAATTTGTCCCTACTGGATTTATGAAATTGCATTCGCATTTATTTGGGGTCGTCCGAAAGTGAATCGGGGCTGAAACCAATGAAACTAGGTTTCAAAATAATTCTCGTAGGCAGGGGTACACGAGGTATGGAGCCAAAATTGAGGCATCCCATTTTTTGGATATCTTTTCATAATTTGTCCCTATGGATTTATGAAATTGCATTCGCATTTATTCGGGGTCGTCCGCAAGTGAATCGGGGCTGAAACCAATGAAACTAGGTTTCTAAATAATTCTCGTAGGCAGGGGTACACGAGGTATGGAGCCAAAATTGAGGCATCCCATTTTTTGGATATCTTTTCATAATTTGTCCCTATGGATTTATGAAATTGCATTCGCATTTATTTGGGGTCGTCCGAAAGTGAATCGGGGCTGAAACCAATGAAACTAGGTTTCAAAATAATTCTCGTAGGCAGGGGTACACGAGGTATGGAGCCAAAATTGAGGCGTCCCATTTTTTGGATATCTTTTCATAATTTGTCCCTATGGATTTATGAAATTGCATTCGCATTTATTCGGGGTCGTCCGCAAGTGAATCGGGGCTGAAACCAATGAAACTAGGTTTCAAAATAATTCTCGTAGGCAGGGGTACACGAGGTATGGAGCCAAAATTGAGGCGTCCCATTTTTTGGATATCTTTTCATAATTTGTCCCTATGGATTTATGAAATTGCATTCGCATTTATTCGGGGTCGTCCGCAAGTGAATCGGGGCTGAAACCAATGAAACTAGGTTTCAAAATAATTCTCGTAGGCAGGGGTACACGAGGTATGGAGCCAAAATTGAGGCGTCCCATTTTTTGGATATCTTTTCATAATTTGTCCCTATGGATTTATGAAATTGCATTCGCATTTATTTGGGGTCGTCCGAAAGTGAATCGGGGCTGAAACCAATGAAACTAGGTTTCTAAATAATTCTCGTAGGCAGGGGTACACGAGGTATGGAGCCAAAATTGAGGCATCCCATTTTTTGGATATCTTTTCATAATTTGTCCCTATGGATTTATGAAATTGCATTCGCATTTATTTGGGGTCGTCCGAAAGTGAATCGGGGCTGAAACCAATGAAACTAGGTTTCAAAATAATTCTCGTAGGCAGGGGTACATGAGGTATGGAGCCAAAATTGAGGCGTCCCATTTTTTGGATATCTTTTCATAATTTGTCCCTATGGATTTATGAAATTGCATTCGCATTTATTCGGGGTCGTCCGCAAGTGAATCGGGGCTGAAACCAATGAAACTAGGTTTCAAAATAATTCTCGTAGGCAGGGGTACACGAGGTATGGAGCCAAAATTGAGGCGTCCCATTTTTTGGATATCTTTTCATAATTTGTCCCTATGGATTTATGAAATTGCATTCGCATTTATTCGGGGTCGTCCGCAAGTGAATCGGGGCTGAAACCAATGAAACTAGGTTTCAAAATAATTCTCGTAGGCAGGGGTACACGAGGTATGGAGCCAAAATTGAGGCGTCCCATTTTTTGGATATCTTTTCATAATTTGTCCCTATGGATTTATGAAATTGCATTCGCATTTATTCGGGGTCGTCCGCAAGTGAATCGGGGCTGAAACCAATGAAACTAGGTTTCTAAATAATTCTCGTAGGCAGGGGTACACGAGGTATGGAGCCAAAATTGAGGCATCCCATTTTTTGGATATCTTTTCATAATTTGTCCCTATGGATTTATGAAATTGCATTCGCATTTATTTGGGGTCGTCCGAAAGTGAATCGGGGCTGAAACCAATGAAACTAGGTTTCAAAATAATTCTCGTAGGCAGGGGTACACGAGGTATGGAGCCAAAATTGAGGCGTCCCATTTTTTGGATATCTTTTCATAATTTGTCCCTATGGATTTATGAAATTGCATTCGCATTTATTCGGGGTCGTCCGCAAGTGAATCGGGGCTGAAACCAATGAAACTAGGTTTCAAAATAATTCTCGTAGGCAGGGGTACACGAGGTATGGAGCCAAAATTGAGGCGTCCCATTTTTTGGATATCTTTTCATAATTTGTCCCTATGGATTTATGAAATTGCATTCGCATTTATTTGGGGTCGTCCGAAAGTGAATCGGGGCTGAAACCAATGAAACTAGGTTTCAAAATAATTCTCGTAGGCAGGGGTACACGAGGTATGGAGCCAAAATTGAGGCGTCCCATTTTTTGGATATCTTTTCATAATTTGTCCCTATGGATTTATGAAATTGCATTCGCATTTATTCGGGGTCGTCCGCAAGTGAATCGGGGCTGAAACCAATGAAACTAGGTTTCAAAATAATTCTCGTAGGCAGGGGTACACGAGGTATGGAGCCAAAATTGAGGCATCCCATTTTTTGGATATCTTTTCATAATTTGTCTCTATGGATTTATGAAATTGCATTCGCATTTATTCGGGGTCGTCCGACAAGTGAATCGGGGCTGAAACCAATGAAATTAGGTTTCAAAATAATTCTCGTAGGCAGGGGTACACGAGGTATGGAGCCAAAATTGAGGCGTCCCATTTTTTCGATATCTTTTCATAATTTGTCCCTATGGATTTATGAAATTGCATTCGCATTTATTCGGGGTCGTCCGCAAGTGAATCGGGGCTGAAACCAAAGAAACTAGGTTTCAAAATAATTCTCGTAGGCAGGGGTACACGAGGTATGGAGCCAAAATTGAGGCGTCCCATTTTTTGGAGTTTCAGCCCCGATTCATTTTCGGACGACCCCAAATAAATGCGAATGCAATTTCAGAAATCCATAGGGACATATTATGAAAAGATTCAGAGCTGAAACGAATGGAACTCGGTTTTCCAATATTTCTCGTAGGGGGTAGTACACGAGGTACGGAACAAAAATTGAGGCGGCCCCTTTTTTGGATTTCTTTTCATAATCTGTCCCTATGGATTTATGAAATTGCAATCGCGTCCATTCGGGGTCGTCCGGAAGTGAATCGGAGCTGAAACGAATGGAACTCGGTTTCCGAATAATCCTCGTAGGGGGTAGTACACGAGGTATGGAGCAAAAATTGAGGTGGCCAGTTTTTTGGATTTCTTTTCATAATTTATCCCTATGGATTTATGAAATTGCATTCGCGTCCATTCGGGGTCGTCCGGAAGTGAATCGAAGCCGAAACGAATGGAACTCGGTTTCCGAATAATCCTCGTAGGGGGTAGTACACGAGGTAAGGAGTAAAAATTGAGGCGGCCCATTTTTTGGATTTATTTTCATAATTTGACCCTATGAATTTATGAAATTGCATTCGCGTCCATTCGGGGTCGTCCAGAAGTGAATCGGAGCTGAAACGAATGGAACTCGGTTTCCGAATAATCCTCATAGGGGGTAATACACCAGGTATGGAGCAAAAATTGAGGCGGACCATTTTTTGGATTCCTTTTCATAATTTGTCCCTATGGATTTATGAAATTGCATTCGCGTCCATTCGGTGTCATCCGGAAGTGAATCGGAGCTGAAACGAATGGAACTCGGTGGTATCCGAATAATCCTCGTAGGGGATAGGTAGTACACGAGGTAAGGAGAAAAAATTGAGGCGGCCCATTTTTTGGATTTCTTTTCATAATTCGTCCCTATGGATTTATGAAATTGCATTCGCGTCCATTCGGGCTCCTCCGGAAGTGAATCGGAGCTGAAAGGAATGGAACTCAATTTCCGAATAATCCTCGTGGGGGGGTAGTACACAAGGTAAGGAGCAAAAATTTAGGCAGCCCATTTTTTGGATTTCTTTTCATAATTTGTCCCTATGGATTTATAAAATTGCATTCGCGTCCATTCGGGGTCGTCCGGAAGTGAATCGGAGCTGAAACGAATGGAACTCGGTTTCTGAATAATTCTCGTAGGGGGTAGTACACGAGGTATGAAGCAAAAATTGAGGTGGCCCATTTTTTGGATTTCTTTTCATAATTAGTCCCTATGGATTTATGAAATTGCATTTGCGTCCATTCGGTGTCGTCCGGAAGTGAATCGGAGCTGAAACGAATGGAACTCGGTGGTATCCGAATAATCCTCGTAGGGGGTAGGTAGTACACGAGGTACGGAGCAAAAATTGAGGCGGCCCATTTTTTGGATTTCTTTTCATAATTTGTCCCTATGGATTTATGAAATTGCATTCGCGTACATTCGGGCACCTCCGGAAGTGAACCGGAGCTGAAAGGAATGGAAATCGATTTCCGAATAATAATTGTGGGGGGTAGTACACAAGGTTAGGAGCAAAAATTTAGGCGGCCCATTTTTTGGAATTCTTTTCATAATTTGTCCCTATGGATTTATGAAATTGCATTCGCGTCCATTCGGGGTCGTCCGGAAGTGAAACGGAGCTGAAACGAATGGAACTCGGTTTCCGAATAATTCTCGTAGAGGGTAGTACACGAGGTATGGAGCAAAAATTGAGGCGGCCCATTTTTTGGATTTCTTTTCATAATTTGTCCCTATGGATTTATGAAATTGCATTCGCGTCCATTCGGGGTCGTCCGGAAGTGAATCGAAGCTGAAACGAATGGAACTCGGTTTTCGAATAATCCTCGTAGGGGGTAGTACACGAGGTATGGAGCAAAAATTGAGGTTGCCCGTTTTTTGAATTTCTTTTCATAATTTATCCCTATGGATTTATGAAATTACATTCGCGTCCATTCGGGGTCGTCCGGAAGTGAATCGGAGCTGAAACGAATGGAACTCGGTTTCCGAATAATCCTCGTAGGGGGTAGTACACGAGGTAAGTAGTAAAAATTGAGGCGGCCCGTTTTTTGGATTTCTTTTCATAATTTGTCTCTTTGGATTTATGAAATTGCATTCGGGTCCACTCGGGTCGTCCGGAAGTGAATCGGAGTTGAAACGAATGGAACTCGGTTTCCGAATAATCCTCGTAGGGGGTAGTACAAGAGGTATGGAGCAAAAATTGAGGCGGCCTGTTTTTTGGATTTTTTTTTACAATTTATCCCTATGGATTTATGAAATTGCATTCGCGTCCATTCGGGGTCGTCCGGAAGTGAATCGAAGCATAAATGAATGGAACTCGGTTTCCGAATAATCCTCGTAGGGGGTAGTACACGAGGTAAAGAGTAAAAATTGAGGCAGCCCTTTTTTGGATTTCTTTTCATAATTTGTCCCTATGGATTTATGAAATTGCATTCGCGTCCATCCGGGGTCGTCCAGAAGTGAATCGGAGTTGAAACGAATGGAACTCGGTTTCCGAATAATAATTGTAGGGGGTAATACACCACGTATGGAGCAAAAATTGAGGCGGCCCATTTTTTGGATTTCTTTTCATAATTCGTCCCTATGGATTTATGAAATTGCATTCGCGTCCATTCGGGGTCGTCCGGAAGTGAATCGGAGCCAAAACGAATGGAACTCGGTGGTATCCGAATAATCCTCGTAGGGGGTAGGTAGTACACGAGGTATGGAGCAAAAATTGAGGCGGCCCATTTTTTGGATTTCTTTTTATAATTTGTCCTTATGGATTTATTAAATTGCATTCGCGTCCATTCGGGCTCCTCCGAAAGTGAATCCGAGCTGAAAGGAATGGAACTCGATTTCTGAATAATAATCATGGGGGGTAGTACACAAGGTTAGGAGCAAAAATTTAGGCGGCCCATTTTTTGGATTTCTTTTCATAATTTGTCCCTAAGGATTTTTTTGAAATTGCATTCGCGTCCATTCGGGGTCGTCCGGAACTGAATCGGAGCTGAAACGAATGGAACTCGGTTTCCGAATAATTCTCGTAGGGGGTAGTACACGAGGTATGAAACAAAAATTGAGGCAGCCCATTTTTTGGATTTCTTTTCATAATTTGTCCCTATGGATTTATGAAATTGCATTCGCGTCCATTCGGGGTCGTCCAGAAGTGAATCGGAGCTGAAACGAATGGAACTCGGTTTCCGAATAATCCTCGTGGGGGGTAGGTAGTACATGAGGTATGGAGCAAAAATTGAGGCGGCCCATTTTTTGGATTTCTTTTCATAATTCGTCCCTATGGATTTATGAAATTGCATTCGCGTCCATCCGGGGTCGTCCGGAAGTGAATCGGAGCTGAAACGAATGGAACTCGGTGGTATCCGAATAATTCTCGTAGGGGGTAGGTGGTACACGAGGTATGGAGCAAAAATTGAGGCGGCCCATTTTTTGGATTTCTTTTCATAATTTGTCCCTATGGATTTATGAAATTGCATTCGCGTCCATTCGGGCTCCTCCGGAAGTGAATCCGAGCTGAAAGGAATGGAACTCGATTTCCGAATAATAATCGTGGGGGTAGTACACAAGGTTAGGAGCAAAAATTTAGGCGGCCCATTTTTTGGATTTCTTTTCATAATTTGTCCCTATGGATTTATGAAATTTCATTTGCATCCATTCGGGGTCGTCCGGAAGCGAATCGGAGCTGAAACGAATGGAACTCGGTTTCCGAATAATTCTCGTAGGGGGTAGTACACGAGGTATGTAACAAAAATTGAGGCGGCCCATTTTTTGGATTTCTTTTCATAATTCGTCCCTATGGATTTATGAAATTATATTCGCGTCCATTTGGGGTCGTCCGGAAGTGAATCGGAGCTGAAACGAATGGAACTCGGTTTCCGAATAATCCTCGTAGGGGGTAGTACACGAGGTAAGGAGTAAAAATTGAGGCGGCCCGTTTTTTGGATTTGTTTACATAATTTGTCCCTATGGATTTATTAAACTGCATTCGCGTCCATTCGAGGTTGTCCGGAAGTGAATCGGAGCTGAAACGAATGGAACTCGGTTTCCGAATAATCCTCATAGGGGGTAATACACCAGGTATGGAACAAAAATTGAGGCGGCCCATTTTTTGGATTTCTTTTCATAATTTGTCTTTATGGATTTATGAAATTGCATTCACGTCCATTCGGGCTCCTCCGGAAGTGAATCCGAGCTGAATGGAATGGAACTCGATTTCCGAATAATAATCGTGGGGGGTAGTACACAAGGTTAGGAGCAAAAATTTAGGCGGCCCATTTTTTGGATTTCTTTTCATAATTTGTCCCTATGGATTTATGAAATTGCATTCGCGTCCATTCGGGGTCATCCGGAAGTGAATCGGAGCTGAAACGAATGGAACTCGGTTTCTGAATAATTCTCGAAGGGGGTAGTACACGATTTATGGAGCAAAAATTGAGGCGGCCCATTTTTTGGATTTCTTTTTATAATTTATCCTTATGGATTTATGAAATTGCATTCACGTTCATTCGGGGTCGTCTGGAAGTGAATCGAAGCATAAACGAATGGAACTCGGTTTCCGAATAATCCTCGTAGGGGGTAGTACACGAGGTAAGGAGTAAAAATTGAGGCGGCCCATTTTTGGATTTCTTTTCATAATTTGTCCCTATGTATTTATGAAATTGCATTCGCGTCCATTCGGGGTCGTCCAGAAGTGAATCGGAGCTGAAACGAATGGAACTCGATTTCCGAATAATCCTCATAGGGGGTAATATACCAGGTATGGAGCAAAAATTGAGGTGGCCTATTTTTTGGATTTCTTTTCATAATTCGTCCCTATGGATTTATGAAATTGCATTCGCGTCCATTCAGGGTCGTCCGGAAGTGAATCGGAGCTGAAACGAATGGAACTCGGTGGTATCCGAATAATCCTCGTAGGGGGTAGGTAGTACACGAGGTATGGAGCAAAAATTGAGACGGCCCATTTTTTGGATTTCTTTTCATAATTTGTCCTTATGGATTTATGAAATTGCATTCGCGTCCATTCGGGCTCCTCCGGAAGTGAATCCGAGCTGAATGGAATGGAAGTCGATTTCCGAATAATAATCGTGGGGGGTAGTACACAAGGTTAGGAGCAAAAATTTAGGCGGCCCATTTTTTGGATTTCTTTTCATAATTTGTCCCTATGGATTTATGAAATTGCATTCGCGTCCATTCGGGGTCATCCGGAAGTGAATCGGAGCTGAAATGAATGGAACTCAGTTTCTGAATAATTCTCGAAGGGGGTAGTACACGATTTATGGAGAAAAAATTGAGGCGGCCCATTTTTTGGATTTCTTTTTATAATTTATCCTTATGGATTTATGAAATTGCATTCGCGTTCATTCGGGGTCGTCTGGAAGTGAATCGAAGCATAAACGAATGGAACTCGGTTTCCGAATAATCCTCGTAGGGGGTAGTACACGAGGTAAGGAGTAAAAATTGAGGCGGCCCATTTTTGGATTTCTTTTCATAATTTGTCCCTATGTATTTATGAAATTGCATTCGCGTCCATTCGGGGTCGTCCAGAAGTGAATCGGAGCTGAAACGAATGGAACTCGATTTCCGAATAATCCTCATAGGGGTAATACACCAGGTATGGAGCCAAAATTGAGGCGGCCCATTTTTTGGATTTCTTTTCATAATTCATCCCTATGGATTTATGAAATTGCATTCGCGTCCATTCAGGGTCGTCCGGAAGTGAATCGGAGCTGAAACGAATGGAACTCGGTGGTATCCGAATAATCCTCGTAGGGGGTAGGTAGTACACGAGGTATGGTGCAAAAAATGAGGCGGCCCATTTTTTGGATTTTTTTTCATAATTTGTCCTTATGGATTTATGAAATTGCATTCGCGTCCATTCCAGCTCCTCCGGAAGTGAATCCGAGCTGAATGGAATGGAACTCGATTTCCGAATAATAATCGTGGGGGGTAGTACACAAGGTTAGGAGCAAAAATTTAGGCGGCCCATTTTTTGGATTTCTTTTCATAATTTGTCCCTATGGATTTATGAAATTGCATTCGCGTCCATTCGGGGTCGTCCGGAAGTGAATCGGAGCTGAAACGAATGGAACTCGGTTTCCGAATAATCCTCATAGGGGGTAATACACCAGGTATGGAAAAAAAATTGAGGCGGCCCATTTTTTGGATTTCTTTTCATAATTCGTCCCTATGGATTTATAAAATTGCATTCGCGTCCATTCGGGGTCGTCCGGAAGTGAATCGGAGCTGAAACGAATGGAACTCGGTGGTATCCGAATAATCCTCGTAGGGGGTAGGTAGTACACGAGGTATGGAGCAAAAATTGAGGCGGCCCATTTTTTGGATTTCTTTTCATAATTTGTCCTTATGGATTTATGAAATTGCATTCACGTCCATTCGGGCTCCTCCGGAAGTGAATCCGAGCTGAATGGAATGGAACTCGATTTCCGAATAATAATCGTGGGGGGTAGTACACAAGGTTAGGAGCAAAAATTTAGGCGGCCCATTTTTTGGATTTCTTTTCATAATTTGTCCCTATGGATTTATGAAATTGCATTCGCGTCCATTCGGGGTCATCCGGAAGTGAATCGGAGCTGAAACGAATAGAACTCGGTTTCTGAATAATTCTCGAAGGGGGTAGTACACGATTTATGGAGCAAAAATTGAGGCGGCCCATTTTTTGGATTTCTTTTTATAATTGATCCTTTTGGATTTATGAAATTGCATTCGCGTTCATTCGGGGTTGTCTGGAAGTGAATCGAAGCATAAACGAATGGAACTCGGTTTCCGAATAATCCTCGTAGGGGGTAGTACACGAGGTAAGGAGTAAAAATTGAGGCGGCCCATTTTTGGATTTCTTTTCATAATTTGTCCCTATGTATTTATGAAATTGCATTCGCGTCCATTCGGGGTCGTCCAGAAGTGAATCGGAGCTGAAACGAATGGAACTCGATTTCCGAATAATCCTCATAGGGGGTAATATACCAGGTATGGAGCAAAAATTGAGGCGGCCCATTTTTTGGATTTCTTTTCATAATTCGTCCCTATGGATTTATGAAATTGCATTCGCGTCCATTCAGGGTCGTCCGGAAGTGAATCGGAGCTGAAACGAATGGAACTCGGTGGTATCCGAATAATCCTCGTAGGGGGTAGGTAGTACACGAGGTATGGAGCAAAAATTGAGACGGCCCATTTTTTGGATTTCTTTTCATAATTTGTCCTTATGGATTTATGAAATTGCATTCGCGTCCATTCGGGCTCCTCCGGAAGTGAATCCGAGCTGAATGGAATGGAAGTCGATTTCCGAATAATAATCGTGGGGGGTAGTACACAAGGTTAGGAGAAAAAATTTAGGCGGCCCATTTTTGGATTTCTTTTCATAATTTGTCCCTATGGATTTATGAAATTGCATTCGCGTCCATTCGGGGTCATCTGGAAGTGAATCGGAGCTGAAATGAATGGAACTCAGTTTCTGAATAATTCTCGAAGGGGGTAGTACACGATTTATGGAGCAAAAATTGAGGCGGCCCATTTTTTGGATTTCTTTTTATAATTTATCCTTATGGATTTATGAAATTGCATTCGCGTTCATTCGGGGTCGTCTGGAAGTGAATCGAAGCATAAACGAATGGAACTCGGTTTCCGAATAATCCTCGTAGGGGGTAGTACACGAGGTAAGGAGTAAAAATTGAGGCGGCCCATTTTTGGATTTCTTTTCATAATTTGTCCCTATGTATTTATGAAATTGCATTCGCGTCCATTCGGGGTCGTCCAGAAGTGAATCGGAGCTGAAACGAATGGAACTCGATTTCCGAATAATCCTCATAGGGGTAATACACCAGGTATGGAGCCAAAATTGAGGCGGCCCATTTTTTGGATTTCTTTTCATAATTCGTCCCTATGGATTTATGAAATTGCATTCGCGTCCATTCAGGGTCGTCCGGAAGTGAATCGGAGCTGAAACGAATGGAACTTGGTGGTATCCGAATAATCCTCGTAGGGGGTAGGTAGTACACGAGGTATGGAGCAAAAATTGAGGCGGCCCATTTTTTGGATTTCTTTTCATAATTTTTCCTTATGGATTTATGAAATTGCATTCGCGTCCATTCCAGCTCCTCCGGAAGTGAATCCGAGCTGAATGGAATGGAACTCGATTTCCGAATAATAATCGTGGGGGGTAGTACACAAGGTTAGGAGCAAAAATTTAGGCGGCCCATTTTTTGGATTTCTTTTCATAATTTGTCCCTATGGATTTATGAAATTGCATTCGCGTCCATTCGGGGTCGTCCGGAAGTGAATCGGAGCTGAAACGAATGGAACTCAGTTTCTGAATAATTCTCGTAGGGGGTAGTACACGAGTTATGGAGCAAAAATTGAGGCGGCCCATTTTTTGGATTTCTTTTATAATTTATCCCTATGGATTTATGAAATTGCATTCGCGTTCATTCGGGGTCGACCGGAAGTGAATCGAAGCATAAACGAATGGAACTCGGTTTCCGAATAATCCTCGTAGGGGGTAGTACCCGAGGTAAGGAGTAAAAATTGAGGTGGCCCATTTTTTGGATTTCTTTTCATAATTTGTCCCTATGTATTTATGAAATTGCATTCGCGTCCATTCGGGGTCGTCTAGAAGTGAATCGGAGCTGAAACGAATGGAACTCGGTTTCCGAATAATCCTCATAGGGGGTAATACACCAGGTATGGAGCAAAAATTGAGCCGGCCCATTTTTTAGATTTCTTTTCATAACTCGTCCCTATGGATTTATGAAATTGCATTCGAGTCCATTCAGGGTCGTCCGGAAGTGAATCGGAGCTGAAACGAATGGAACTCGGTGGTATCCGAATAATCCTCATAGGGGGTAGGTAGTACACAAGGTATGGAGCAAAAATTGAGGCGGCCCATTTTTTGGATTTCTTTTCATAATTTGTCCTTTTGGATTTATGAAATTGCATTCACGTCCATTCGGGCTCCTCCGGAAGTGAATCCGAGCTGAATGGAATGGAACTCGATTTTCGAATAATAATCGTGGGGGGTAGTACAGAAGGTTAGGAGCAAAAATTTAGGCGGCCCATTTTTTGGATTTCTTTTCATAATTTGTCCCTATGGATTTATGAAATTGCATTCGCGTCCATTCGGGGTCATCCGGAAGTGAATCGGAGCTGAAACGAATGGAACTCGGTTTCTGAATAATTCTCGAAGGGGGTAGTACACGATTTATGGAGCAAAAATTGAGGCGGCCCATTTTTTGGATTTCTTTGTATAATTTATCCTTATGGATTTATGAAATTGCATTCGCGTTCATTCGGGGTCGTCTGGAAGTGAATCGAAGCATAAACGAATGGAACTCGGTTTCCGAATAATCCTCGTAGGGGGTAGTACACGAGGTAAGGAGTAAAAATTGAGGCGGCCCATTTTTGGATTTCTTTTCATAATTTGTCCCTATGTATTTATGAAATTACATTCGCGTCCATTCGGGGTCGTCCAGAAGTGAATCGGAGCTGAAACGAATGGAACTCGATTTCCGAATAATCCTCATAGGGGGTAATACACCAGGTATGGAGCAAAAATTGAGGCGGCCCATTTTTTGGATTTCTTTTCATAATTCGTCCCTATGGATTTATGAAATTGCATTCGCGTCCATTCAGGGTCGTCCGGAAGTGAATCGGAGCTGAAACGAATGGAACTCGGTGGTATCCGAATAATCCTCGTAGGGGGTAGGTAGTACACGAGGTATGGAGCAAAAATTGAGGCGGCCCATTTTTTGGATTTCTTTTCATAATTTGTCCTTATAGATTTATGAAATTGCATTCGCGTCCATTCGGGCTCCTCCGGAAGTGAATCTGAGCTGAATGGAATGGAACTCGATTTCCGAATAATAATCGTGGGGGGTAGTACACAAGGTTAGGAGCAAAAAATTTAGGCGGCCCATTTTTTGGATTTCTTTTCATATTTTGTCCCTATGGATTTATGAAATTGCATTCGCGTCCATTCGGGGTCATCCGGAAGTGAATCGGAGCTGAAACGAATGGAACTCAGTTTCTGAATAATTCTCGAAGGGGGTAGTACACGATTTATGGAGCAAAAATTGAGGCGGCCCATTTTTTGGATTTCTTTTTATAATTTATCCTTATGGATTTATGAAATTGCATTCGCGTTTATTCGGGGTCGTCTGGAAGTGAATCGAAGCATAAACGAATGGAACTCGGTTTCCGAATAATCCTCGTAGGGGGTAGTACACGAGGTAAGGAGTAAAAATTGAGGTGGCCCATTTTTGGATTTCTTTTCATAATTTGTCCCTATGTATTTATGAAATTGCATTCGCGTCCATTCGGGGTCGTCCAGAAGTGAATCGGAGCTGAAACGAATGGAACTCGATTTCCGAATAATCCTCATAGGGGGTAATACACCAGGTATGGAGCAAAAATTGAGGCGGCCCATTTTTTGGATTTCTTTTCATAATTCGTCCCTATGGATTTATGAAATTGCATTCGCGTCCATTCAGGGTCGTCCGGAAGTGAATCGGAGCTGAAACGAATGGAACTCGGTGGTATCCGAATAATCCTCGTAGGGGGTAGGTAGTACACGAGGTATGGAGCAAAAATTGAGGCGGCCCATTTTTTGGATTTCTTTTCATAATTTGTCCTTATGGATTTATGAAATTGCATTCGCGTCCATTCCGGCTCCTCCGGAAGTGAATCCGAGCTGAATGGAATGGAACTCGATTTCCGAATAATAATCGTGGGGGGTAGTACACAAGGTTAGGAACAAAAATTTAGGCGGCCCATTTTTTGGATTTCTTTTCATAATTTGTCCCTATGGATTTATGAAATTGCATTCGCGTCCATTCGGGGTCGTCCGGAAGTGAATCGGAGCTGAAACGAATGGAACTCGGTTTCTGAATAATTCTCGTAGGGGGTAGTACACGAGTTATGGAGCAAAAATTGAGGCGGCCCATTTTTTGGATTTCTTTTTATAATTTATCCCTATGGATTTATGAAATTGCATTCGCGTTCATTCGGGGTCGACCGGAAGTGAATCGAAGCATAAACGAATGGAACTCGGTTTCCGAATAATCCTCGTAGGGGGTAGTACACGAGGTAAGGAGTAAAAATTGAGGCAGCCCATTTTTTGGATTTCTTTTCATAATTTGTCCCTATGTATTTATGAAATTGCATTCGCGTCCATTCGGGGTCGTCCAGAAGTGAATCGGAGCTGAAAAGAATGGAACTCGGTTTCTGAATAATCCTCATAGGGGGTAATACACCAGGTATGGAGCAAAAATTGAGGCGGCCCATTTTTTGGATTTCTTTTCATAATTCTTCCCTATGGATTTATGAAATTGCATTCGCGTCCATTCAGGGTCGTCCGGAAGTGAATCGGAGCTGAAACGAATGGAACTCGGTGGTATCCGAATAATCCTCGTAGGGGGTAGGTAGTACACGAGGTATGGAGCAAAAATTGAGGCGGCCCATTTTTTGGATTTCTTTTCATAATTTGTCCTTATGGATTTATGAAATTGCATTCGCGTCCATTCCGGCTCCTCCGGAAGTGAATCCGAGCTGAATGGAATGGAACTCGATTTCCGAATAATAATCGTGGGGGGTAGTACACAAGGTTAGGAGCAAAAATTTAGGCGGCCCATTTTTTGGATTTCTTTTCATAATTTGTCCCTATGGATTTATGAAATTGCATTCGCGTCCATTCGGGGTCGTCCGGAAGTGAATCGGAGCTGAAACGAATGGAACTCGGTTTCTGAATAATTCTCGTAGGGGGTAGTACACGAGTTATGGAGCAAAAATTGAGGCGGCCCATTTTTTGGATTTCTTTTTATAATTTATCCCTATGGATTTATGAAATTGCATTCGCGTTCATTCGGGGTCGACCGGAAGTGAATCGAAGCATAAACGAATGGAACTCGGTTTCCGAATAATCCTCGTAGGGGGTAGTACACGAGGTAAGGAGTAAAAATTGAGGCGGCCCATTTTTTGGATTTCTTTTCATAATTTGTCCCTGTGTATTTATGAAATTGCATTCGCGTCCATTCGGGGTCGTCCAGAAGTGAATCGGAGCTGAAACGAATGGAACTCGGTTTCTGAATAATCCTCATAGGGGGTAATACACCAGGTATGGAGCAAAAATTGAGGCGGCCCATTTTTTGGATTTCTTTTCATAATTCTTCCCTATGGATTTATGAAATTGCATTCGCGTCCATTCAGGGTCGTCCGGAAGTGAATCGGAGCTGAAACGAATGGAACTCGGTGGTATCCGAATAATCCTCGTAGGGGGTAGGTAGTACACGAGGTATGGAGCAAAAATTGAGGCGACCCATTTTTTGGATTTCTTTTCATAATTTGTCCTTATGGATTTATGAAATTGCATTCGCGTCCATTCCGGCTCCTCCGGAAGTGAATCCGAGCTGAATGGAATGGAACTCGATTTCCGAATAATAATCGTGGGGGGTAGTACACAAGGTTAGGAGCAAAAATTTAGGCGGCCCATTTTTTGGATTTCTTTTCATAATTTGTCCCTATGGATTTATGAAATTGCATTCGCGTCCATTCGGGGTCGTCCGGAAGTGAATCGGAGCTGAAACGAATGGAACTCGGTTTCTGAATAATTCTCGTAGGGGGTAGTACACGAGTTATGGAGCAAAAATTGAGTCGGCCCATTTTTTGGATTTCTTTTTATAATTTATCCCTATGGATTTATGAAATTGCATTCGCGTTCATTCGGGGTCGACCGGAAGTGAATCGAAGCATAAACGAATGGAACTCGGTTTCCGAATAATCCTCGTAGGGGGTAGTACACGAGGTAAGGAGTAAAAATTCAGGCGGCCCATTTTTTGGATTTCTTTTCATAATTTATCTCTATGTATTTATGAAATTGCATTCGCGTCCATTCGGGGTCGTCCAGAAGTGAATCGGAGCTGAAACGAATGGAACTCGGTTTCTGAATAATCCTCATCGGGGTAATACACCAGGCATGGAGCAAAAATTGAGGCGGCCCATTTTTTGGATTTCTTTTCATAATTCTTCCCTATGGATTTATGAAATTGCATTCGCGTCCATTCAGGGTCGTCCGGAAGTGAATCGGAGCTGAAACGAATGGAACTCGGTGGTATCCGAATAATCCTCGTAGGGGGTAGGTAGTACACGAGGTATGGAGCAAAAATTGAGGCGGCCCATTTTTTGGATTTCTTTCATAATTTGTCCTTATGGATTTATGAAATTGCATTCGCGTCCATTCCGGGCTCCTCCGGAAGTGAATCCGAGCTGAATGGAATGGAACTCGATTTCCGAATAATAATCGTGGGGGGTAGTACACAGGTTAGGAGCAAAAAATTTAGGCGGCCCATTTTTTGGATTTCTTTTCATAATTTGTCCCTATGGATTTATGAAATTGCATTCGCGTCCATTCGGGGTCATCCGGAAGTGAATCGGAGCTGAAACGAATGGAACTCAGTTTCTGAATAATCTCGAAGGGGGTAGTACACGATGTATGGAGCAAAAATTGAGGCGGCCCATTTTTTGGATTTCTTTTATAATTTATCCTATGGATTTATGAAATTGCATTCGCGTTCATTCGGGGTCGTCTGGAAGTGAATCGAAGCATAAACGAATGGAACTCGGTTTCCGAATAATCCTCGTAGGGGGTAGTACACGAGGTAAGGAGTAAAAATTGAGGTGGCCCATTTTTGGATTTCTTTTCATAATTTGTCCCTATGTATTTATGAAATTGCATTCGCGTCCATTCGGGGTCGTCCAGAAGTGAATCGGAGCTGAAACGAATGGAACTCGATTTCCGAATAATCCTCATAGGGGGTAATACACCAGGTATGGAGCAAAAATTGAGGCGGCCCATTTTTTGGATTTCTTTTCATAATTCGTCCCTATGGATTTATGAAATTGCATTCGCGTCCATTCAGGGTCGTCCGGAAGTGAATCGGAGCTGAAACGAATGGAACTCGGTGGTATCCGAATAATCCTCGTAGGGGGTAGGTAGTACACGAGGTATGGAGCAAAAATTGAGGCGGCCCATTTTTTGGATTTCTTTTCATAATTTGTCCTTATGGATTTATGAAATTGCATTCGCGTCCATTCCGGCTCCTCCGGAAGTGAATCCGAGCTGAATGGAATGGAACTCGATTTCCGAATAATAATCGTGGGGGGTAGTACACAAGGTTAGGAACAAAAATTTAGGCGGCCCATTTTTTGGATTTCTTTTCATAATTTGTCCCTATGGATTTATGAAATTGCATTCGCGTCCATTCGGGGTCGTCCGGAAGTGAATCGGAGCTGAAACGAATGGAACTCGGTTTCTGAATAATTCTCGTAGGGGGTAGTACACGAGTTATGGAGCAAAAATTGAGGCGGCCCATTTTTTGGATTTCTTTTTATAATTTATCCCTATGGATTTATGAAATTGCATTCGCGTTCATTCGGGGTCGACCGGAAGTGAATCGAAGCATAAACGAATGGAACTCGGTTTCCGAATAATCCTCGTAGGGGGTAGTACACGAGGTAAGGAGTAAAAATTGAGGCAGGCCCATTTTTTGGATTTCTTTTCATAATTTGTCCCTATGTATTTATGAAATTGCATTCGCGTCCATTCGGGGTCGTCCAGAAGTGAATCGGAGCTGAAAAGAATGGAACTCGGTTTCTGAATAATCCTCATAGGGGGTAATACACCAGGTATGGAGCAAAAATTGAGGCGGCCCATTTTTTGGATTTCTTTTCATAATTCTTCCCTATGGATTTATGAAATTGCATTCGCGTCCATTCAGGGTCGTCCGGAAGTGAATCGGAGCTGAAACGAATGGAACTCGGTGGTATCCGAATAATCCTCGTAGGGGGTAGGTAGTACACGAGGTATGGAGCAAAAATTGAGGCGGCCCATTTTTTGGATTTCTTTTCATAATTTGTCCTTATGGATTTATGAAATTGCATTCGCGTCCATTCCGGCTCCTCCGGAAGTGAATCCGAGCTGAATGGAATGGAACTCGATTTCCGAATAATAATCGTGGGGGGTAGTACACAAGGTTAGGAGCAAAAATTTAGGCGGCCCATTTTTTGGATTTCTTTTCATAATTTGTCCCTATGGATTTATGAAATTGCATTCGCGTCCATTCGGGGTCGTCCGGAAGTGAATCGGAGCTGAAACGAATGGAACTCGGTTTCTGAATAATTCTCGTAGGGGGTAGTACACGAGTTATGGAGCAAAAATTGAGGCGGCCCATTTTTTGGATTTCTTTTTATAATTTATCCCTATGGATTTATGAAATTGCATTCGCGTTCATTCGGGGTCGACCGGAAGTGAATCGAAGCATAAACGAATGGAACTCGGTTTCCGAATAATCCTCGTAGGGGGTAGTACACGAGGTAAGGAGTAAAAATTGAGGCGGCCCATTTTTTGGATTTCTTTTCATAATTTGTCCCTGTGTATTTATGAAATTGCATTCGCGTCCATTCGGGGTCGTCCAGAAGTGAATCGGAGCTGAAACGAATGGAACTCGGTTTCTGAATAATCCTCATAGGGGGTAATACACCAGGTATGGAGCAAAAATTGAGGCGGCCCATTTTTTGGATTTCTTTTCATAATTCTTCCCTATGGATTTATGAAATTGCATTCGCGTCCATTCAGGGTCGTCCGGAAGTGAATCGGAGCTGAAACGAATGGAACTCGGTGGTATCCGAATAATCCTCGTAGGGGGTAGGTAGTACACGAGGTATGGAGCAAAAATTGAGGCGGCCCATTTTTTGGATTTCTTTTCATAATTTGTCCTTATGGATTTATGAAATTGCATTCGCGTCCATTCCGGCTCCTCCGGAAGTGAATCCGAGCTGAATGGAATGGAACTCGATTTCCGAATAATAATCGTGGGGGGTAGTACACAAGGTTAGGAGCAAAAATTTAGGCGGCCCATTTTTTGGATTTCTTTTCATAATTTGTCCCTATGGATTTATGAAATTGCATTCGCGTCCATTCGGGGTCGTCCGGAAGTGAATCGGAGCTGAAACGAATGGAACTCGGTTTCTGAATAATTCTCGTAGGGGGTAGTACACGAGTTATGGAGCAAAAATTGAGTCGGCCCATTTTTTGGATTTCTTTTTATAATTTATCCCTATGGATTTATGAAATTGCATTCGCGTTCATTCGGGGTCGACCGGAAGTGAATCGAAGCATAAACGAATGGAACTCGGTTTCCGAATAATCCTCGTAAGGGGTAGTACACGAGGTAAGGAGTAAAAATTCAGGCGGCCCATTTTTTGGATTTCTTTTCATAATTTATCTCTATGTATTTATGAAATTGCATTCGCGTCCATTCGGGGTCGTCCAGAAGTGAATCGGAGCTGAAACGAATGGAACTCGGTTTCTGAATAATCCTCATCGGGGTAATACACCAGGTATGGAGCAAAAATTGAGGCGGCCCATTTTTTGGATTTCTTTTCATAATTCTTCCCTATGGATTTATGAAATTGCATTCGCGTCCATTCAGGGTCGTCCGGAAGTGAATCGGAGCTGAAACGAATGGAACTCGGTGGTATCCGAATAATCCTCGTAGGGGGTAGGTAGTACACGAGGTATGGAGCAAAAATTGAGGCGGCCCATTTTTTGGATTTCTTTTCATAATTTGTCCTTATGGATTTATGAAATTGCATTCGCGTCCATTCCGGCTCCTCCGGAAGTGAATCCGAGCTGAATGGAATGGAACTCGATTTCCGAATAATAATCGTGGGGGGTAGTACACAAGGTTAGGAGCAAAAATTTAGGCGGCCCATTTTTTGGATTTCTTTTCATAATTTGTCCCTATGGATTTATGAAATTGCATTCGCGTCCATTCGGGGTCGTCCGGAAGTGAATCGGAGCTGAAACGAATGGAACTCGGTTTCTGAATAATTCTCGTAGGGGGTAGTACACGAGTTATGGAGCAAAAATTGAGGCGGCCCATTTTTTGGATTTCTTTTTATAATTTATCCCTATGGATTTATGAAATTGCATTCGCGTTCATTCGGGGTCGACCGGAAGTGAATCGAAGCATAAACGAATGGAACTCGGTTTCCGAATAATCCTCGTAGGGGGTAGTACACGAGGTAAGGAGTAAAAATTGAGGCGGCCCATTTTTTGGATTTCTTTTCATAATTTGTCCCTATGTATTTATGAAATTGCATTCGCGTCCATTCGGGGTCGTCCAGAAGTGAATCGGAGCTGAAACGAATGGAACTCGGTTTCTGAATAATCCTCATAGGGGGTAATACACCAGGTATGGAGCAAAAATTGAGGCGGCCCATTTTTTGGATTTCTTTTCATAATTCTTCCCTATGGATTTATGAAATTGCATTCGCGTCCATTCAGGGTCGTCCGGAAGTGAATCGGAGCTGAAACGAATGGAACTCGGTGGTATCCGAATAATCCTCATAGGGGGTAGGTAGTACACAAGGTATGGAGCAAAAATTGAGGCGGCCCATTTTTTGGATTTCTTTTCATAATTTGTCCTTATGGATTTATGAAATTGCATTCGCGTCCATTCGGGCTCCTCCGGAAGTGAATCCGAGCTGAAAGGAATGGAACTCGATTTCTGAATAATAATCGTGGGGGGTAGTACACAAGGTTAGGAGCAAAAATTTAGGCGGCCCATTTTTTGGATTTCTTTTGATAATTTGACCCTATGGATTTATGAAATTGCATTCGCGTCCATTCGAGGTCGTCCGGAAGTGAATCGGAGCTGAAACGAATGGAACTCGGTTTTCCAATATTTCTCGTAGGGGGTAGTACACGAGGTATGGAACAAAAATTGAGGCGGCCCCTTTTTTGGATTTCTTTTCATAATTTGTCCCTATGGATTTATGAAATTGCAATCGCGTCCATTCGGGGTCGTCCGGAAGTGAATCGGAGCTGAAACGAATGGAACTCGGTTTCCGAATAATCCTCGTTGGGGGTAGTACACGAGGTATTGAGCAAAAATTGAGGCGGACCATTTTTTGGATTTCTTTTCATAATTCGTCCCTATGGATTTATGAAATTGCATTCGCGTCCATTCGGTGTCGTCCGGAAGTGAATCGGAGCTGAAACGAATGGAACTCGGTGGTATCCGAATAATCCTCGTAGGGGATAGGTAGTACACGAGGTAAGGAGCAAAAATTGAGGCGGCCCATTTTTTGGATTTCTTTTCATAATTCGTCCCTATGGATTTATGAAATTGCATTCGCGTCCATTCGGGCTCCTCCGGAAGTGAATCGGAGCTGAAAGGAATGGAACTCGATTTCTGAATAATCCTCGTGGGGGGGTAATACACAAGGTAAGGAGCAAAAATTTAGGCGTCCCATTTTTTGGATTTCTTTTCATAATTTGTCCCTATGGATTTATGAAATTGCATTCGCGTCCATTCGGGGTCGTCCGGAAGTGAATCGGAGCTGAAACGAATGGAACTCGGTTTCCGAATAATTCTCGTAGGGGGTAGTACACGAGGTATGAAGCAAAAATTGAGGCGGCCCATTTTTTGGATTTCTTTTCATAATTCGTCCCTATGGATTTATGAAATTGCATTCGCGTCCATTCGGTGTCGTCCGGAAGTGAATCGGAGGTGAAACGAATGGAACTCGGTGGTATCCGAATAATCCTCGTAGGGGGTAGGTAGTACACGAGGTACGGAGCAAAAATTGAGGCAGCCCATTTTTTGGATTTCTTTTCATAATTTGTCCCTATGGATTTATAAAATTGCATTCGCGTACATTCGGGCTCCTCCGGAAGTGAACCGGAGCTGAAAGAATGGAAATCGATTTCCGAATAATAATTGTGGGGGGTAGTACATAAGGTTAGGAGCAAAAATTTAGGTGGCCCATTTTTTGGATTTCTTTTCATAATTTGTCCCTATGGATTTATGAAATTGCATTCGCGTCCATTCGGGGTCGTCCGGAAGTAAAACGGAGCTGAAACGAATGGAACTCGGTTTCCGAATAATTCTCGTAGAGGGTAGTACACGAGGTATGGAGCAAAAATTGAGGCGGCCCATTTTTTGGATTTCTTTTCATAATTTGTCCCTATGGATTTATGAAATTGCATTCGCGTCCATTCGGGGTCGTCCGGAAGTGAATCGGAGCTCAAACGAATGGAACTCGGTTTTCGAATAATCCTCGTAGGGGGTAGTACACGAGGTATGGAACAAAAATTGAGGTGGTCCGTTTTTTTAATTTCTTTTCATAATTTATCCCTATGGATTTATGAAATTGCATTCGCGTCCATTCGGGGTCGTCCGGAAGTGAATCAGAGCTGAAACGAATGGAACTCGGTTTCTGAATAATCCTCGTAGGGGGTAGTACACGAGGTAAGTAGTAAAAATTGAGGCGGCCCGTTTTTTGGATTTCTTTTCATAATTTGTCTCTTTGGATTTATGAAATTGCATTCACGTCCACTCGGGTCGTCCGGAAGTGAATCGGAGTTGAAACGAATGGAACTCGGTTTCCGAATAATCCTCGTAGGGCGTAGTACACGAGGTATGGAGCAAAAATTGAGGCGGCCTGTTTTTTGGATTTTTTTTTTACAATTTATCCCTATGGATTTATGAAATTGCATTCGCGTCCATTCGAGGTTGTCCGGAAGTGAATCGAAGCATAAACGAATGGAACTCGGTTTCCGAATAATCCTCGTAGGGGGTAGTACACGAGGTAAAGAATAAAAATTGAGGCGGCCATTTTTTGGATTTCTTTTCATAATTTGTCCCTATGGATTTATGAAATTACATTCGCGTCCATTCGGGGTCGTCCAGAAGTCAATCGGAGCTGAAACGAATGGAACTCGGTTTCCGAATAATAATTGTAGGGGTAATACACCAGGTATGGAGCAAAAATTGAGGCGGCCCATTTTTTGGATTTCTTTTCATAATTCGTCCCTATGGATTTATGAAATTGCATTTGCGTCCATTCGGGGTCGTCCGGAAGTGAATCGGAGCTGAAACGAATGGAACTCGGTGGTATCCGAATAATCCTCGTAGGGGGTAGGTAGTACACGAGGTATGGAGCAAAAATTGAGGCGGCCCATTTTTTGGATTTCTTTTTATAATTTGTCCTTATAGATTTATTAAATTGCATTCGCGTCCATTCGGGCTCCTCCGAAAGTGAATCCGAGCTGAAAGGAATGGAACTCGATTTCTGAATAATAATTGTGGGGGGTAGTACACAAGGTAAGGTGCAAAAATTTAGGCGGCCCATTTTTTGGATTTCTTTTCATAATTTGTCCCTATGGATTTTTTTGAAATTACATTCGCGTCCATTCGGGGTCGTCCGGAAGTCAATCGGAGCTGAAACGAATGGAACTCGGTTTCCGAATAATCCTCGTAGGGGGTAGTACACGAGGTATGGAGCAAAAATTGAGGCGACCAGTTTTTTGGATTTCTTTTCATAATTTATCCCTATGGATTTATGAAATTACATTCGCGTCCATTCGGGGTCGTCCGGAAGTGAATCGAAGCAGAAACGAATGGAACTCGGTTTCCGAATAATCCTCGTAGGGGGTAGTACACGAGGTAAGGAGTAAAAATTGAGGCGGCCCATTTTTTGGATTTCTTTTCATAACTCGTCCCTATGGATTTATGAAATTGCATTCGAGTCCATTCAGGGTCGTCCGGAAGTGAATCGGAGCTGAAACGAATGGAACTCGGTGGTATCCGAATAATCCTCATAGGGGGTAGGTAGTACACAAGGTATGGAGCAAAAATTGAGGCGGCCCATTTTTTGGATTTCTTTTCATAATTTGTCCTTTTGGATTTATGAAATTGCATTCACGTCCATTCGGGCTCCTCCGGAAGTGAATCCGAGCTGAATGGAATGGAACTCGATTTGCGAATAATAATCGTGGGGGGTAGTACACAAGGTTAGGAGCAAAAATTTAGGCGGCCCATTTTTTGGATTTCTTTTCATAATTTGTCCCTATGGATTTATGAAATTGCATTCGCGTCCATTCGGGGTCATCCGGAAGTGAATCGGAGCTGAAACGAATGGAACTCGGTTTCTGAATAATTCTCGAAGGGGGTAGTACACGATTTATGGAGCAAAAATTGAGGCGGCCCATTTTTTGGATTTCTTTGTATAATTTATCCTTATGGATTTATGAAATTGCATTCGCGTTCATTCGGGGTCGTCTGGAAGTGAATCGAAGCATAAACGAATGGAACTCGGTTTCCGAATAATCCTCGTAGGGGGTAGTACACGAGGTAAGGAGTAAAAATTGAGGCGGCCCATTTTTGGATTTCTTTTCATAATTTGTCCCTATGTATTTATGAAATTACATTCGCGTCCATTCGGGGTCGTCCAGAAGTGAATCGGAGCTGAAACGAATGGAACTCGATTTCCGAATAATCCTCATAGGGGGTAATACACCAGGTATGGAGCAAAAATTGAGGCGGCCCATTTTTTGGATTTCTTTTCATAATTCGTCCCTATGGATTTATGAAATTGCATTCGCGTCCATTCAGGGTCGTCCGGAAGTGAATCGGAGCTGAAACGAATGGAACTCGGTGGTATCCGAATAATCCTCGTAGGGGGTAGGTAGTACACGAGGTATGGAGCAAAAATTGAGGCGGCCCATTTTTTGGATTTCTTTTCATAATTTGTCCTTATAGATTTATGAAATTGCATTCGCGTCCATTCGGGCTCCTCCGGAAGTGAATCTGAGCTGAATGGAATGGAACTCGATTTCCGAATAATAATCATGGGGGGTAGTACACAAGGTTAGGAGCAAAAAATTTAGGCGGCCCATTTTTTGGATTTCTTTTCATATTTTGTCCCTATGGATTTATGAAATTGCATTCGCGTCCATTCGGGGTCATCCGGAAGTGAATCGGAGCTGAAACGAATGGAACTCAGTTTCTGAATAATTCTCGAAGGGGGTAGTACACGATTTATGGAGCAAAAATTGAGGCGGCCCATTTTTTGGATTTCTTTTTATAATTTATCCTTATGGATTTATGAAATTGCATTCGCGTTTATTCGGGGTCGTCTGGAAGTGAATCGAAGCATAAACGAATGGAACTCGGTTTCCGAATAATCCTCGTAGGGGGTAGTACACGAGGTAAGGAGTAAAAATTGAGGTGGCCCATTTTTGGATTTCTTTTCATAATTTGTCCCTATGTTTTTATGAAATTGCATTCGCGTCCATTCGGGGTCGTCCAGAAGTGAATCGGAGCTGAAACGAATGGAACTCGATTTCCGAATAATCCTCATAGGGGGTAATAAACCAGGTATGGAGCAAAAATTGAGGCGGCCCATTTTTTGGATTTCTTTTCATAATTCGTCCCTATGGATTTATGAAATTGCATTCGCGTCCATTCAGGGTCGTCCGGAAGTGAATCGGAGCTGAAACGAATGGAACTCGGTGGTATCCGAATAATCCTCGTAGGGGGTAGGTAGTACACGAGGTATGGAGCAAAAATTGAGGCGGCCCATTTTTTGGATTTCTTTTCATAATTTGTCCTTATGGATTTATGAAATTGCATTCGCGTCCATTCCGGCTCCTCCGGAAGTGAATCCGAGCTGAATGGAATGGAACTCGATTTCCGAATAATAATCGTGGGGGGTAGTACACAAGGTTAGGAGCAAAAATTTAGGCGGCCCATTTTTTGGATTTCTTTTCATAATTTGTCCCTATGGATTTATGAAATTGCATTCGCGTCCATTCGGGGTCGTCCGGAAGTGAATCGGAGCTGAAACGAATGGAACTCGGTTTCTGAATAATTCTCGTAGGGGGTAGTACACGAGTTATGGAGCAAAAATTGAGGCGGCCCATTTTTTGGATTTCTTTTTATAATTTATCCCTATGGATTTATGAAATTGCATTCGCGTTCATTCGGGGTCGACCGGAAGTGAATCGAAGCATAAACGAATGGAACTCGGTTTCCGAATAATCCTCGTAGGGGGTAGTACACGAGGTAAGGAGTAAAAATTGAGGCGGCCCATTTTTTGGATTTCTTTTCATAATTTGTCCCTATGTATTTATGAAATTGCATTCGCGTCCATTCGGGGTCGTCCAGAAGTGAATCGGAGCTGAAACGAATGGAACTCGGTTTCTGAATAATCCTCATAGGGGGTAATACACCAGGTATGGAGCAAAAATTGAGGCGGCCCATTTTTGGATTTCTTTTCATAATTCGTCCCTATGGATTTATGAAATTGCATTCGCGTCCATTCAGGGTCGTCCGGAAGTGAATCGGAGCTGAAACGAATGGAACTCGGTGGTATCCGAATAATCCTCGTAGGGGGTAGGTAGTACACGAGGTATGGAGCAAAAATTGAGGCGGCCCATTTTTTGGATTTCTTTTCATAATTTGTCCTTATAGATTTATGAAATTGCATTCGCGTCCATTCGGGCTCCTCCGGAAGTGAATCCGAGCTGAATGGAATGGAACTCGATTTCCGAATAATAATCATGGGGGGTAGTACACAAGGTTAGGAGCAAAAAATTTAGGCGGCCCATTTTTTGGATTTCTTTTCATATTTTGTCCCTATGGATTTATGAAATTGCATTCGCGTCCATTCGGGGTCATCCGGAAGTGAATCGGAGCTGAAACGAATGGAACTCAGTTTCTGAATAATTCTCGAAGGGGGTAGTACACGATTTATGGAGCAAAAATTGAGGCGGCCCATTTTTTGGATTTCTTTTCATAACTCGTCCCTATGGATTTATGAAATTGCATTCGAGTCCATTCAGGGTCGTCCGGAAGTGAATCGGAGCTGAAACGAATGAAACTCGGTGGTATCCGAATAATCCTCATAGGGGGTAGGTAGTACACAAGGTATGGAGCAAAAATTGAGGCGGCCCATTTTTTGGATTTCTTTTCATAATTTGTCCTTTTGGATTTATGAAATTGCATTCACGTCCATTCGGGCTCCTCCGGAAGTGAATCCGAGCTGAATGGAATGGAACTCGATTTGCGAATAATAATCGTGGGGGGTAGTACACAAGGTTAGGAGCAAAAATTTAGGCGGCCCATTTTTTGGATTTCTTTTCATAATTTGTCCCTATGGATTTATGAAATTGCATTCGCGTCCATTCGGGGTCATCCGGAAGTGAATCGGAGCTGAAACGAATGGAACTCGGTTTCTGAATAATTCTCGAAGGGGGTAGTACACGATTTATGGAGCAAAAATTGAGGCGGCCCATTTTTTGGATTTCTTTGTATAATTTATCCTTATGGATTTATGAAATTGCATTTGCGTTCATTCGGGGTCGTCTGGAAGTGAATCGAAGCATAAACGAATGGAACTCGGTTTCCGAATAATCCTCGTAGGGGGTAGTACACGAGGTAAGGAGTAAAAATTGAGGCGGCCCATTTTTGGATTTCTTTTCATAATTTGTCCCTATGTATTTATGAAATTACATTCGCGTCCATTCGGGGTCGTCCAGAAGTGAATCGGAGCTGAAACGAATGGAACTCGATTTCCGAATAATCCTCATAGGGGGTAATACACCAGGTATGGAGCAAAAATTGAGGCGGCCCATTTTTTGGATTTCTTTTCATAATTCGTCCCTATGGATTTATGAAATTGCATTCGCGTCCATTCAGGGTCGTCCGGAAGTGAATCGGAGCTGAAACGAATGGAACTCGGTGGTATCCGAATAATCCTCGTAGGGGGTAGGTAGTACACGAGGTATGGAGCAAAAATTGAGGCGGCCCATTTTTTGGATTTCTTTTCATAATTTGTCCTTATAGATTTATGAAATTGCATTCGCGTCCATTCGGGCTCCTCCGGAAGTGAATCCGAGCTGAATGGAATGGAACTCGATTTCCGAATAATAATCATGGGGGGTAGTACACAAGGTTAGGAGCAAAAAATTTAGGCGGCCCATTTTTTGGATTTCTTTTCATATTTTGTCCCTATGGATTTATGAAATTGCATTCGCGTCCATTCGGGGTCATCCGGAAGTGAATCGGAGCTGAAACGAATGGAACTCAGTTTCTGAATAATTCTCGAAGGGGGTAGTACACGATTTATGGAGCAAAAATTGAGGCGGCCCATTTTTTGGATTTCTTTTTATAATTTATCCTTATGGATTTATGAAATTGCATTCGCGTTTATTCGGGGTCGTCTGGAAGTGAATCGAAGCATAAACGAATGGAACTCGGTTTCCGAATAATCCTCGTAGGGGGTAGTACACGAGGTAAGGAGTAAAAATTGAGGTGGCCCATTTTTGGATTTCTTTTCATAATTTGTCCCTATGTTTTTATGAAATTGCATTCGCGTCCATTCGGGGTCGTCCAGAAGTGAATCGGAGCTGAAACGAATGGAACTCGATTTCCGAATAATCCTCATAGGGGGTAATAAACCAGGTATGGAGCAAAAATTGAGGCGGCCCATTTTTTGGATTTCTTTTCATAATTCGTCCCTATGGATTTATGAAATTGCATTCGCGTCCATTCAGGGTCGTCCGGAAGTGAATCGGAGCTGAAACGAATGGAACTCGGTGGTATCCGAATAATCCTCGTAGGGGGTAGGTAGTACACGAGGTATGGAGCAAAAATTGAGGCGGCCCATTTTTTGGATTTCTTTTCATAATTTGTCCTTATGGATTTATGAAATTGCATTCGCGTCCATTCCGGCTCCTCCGGAAGTGAATCCGAGCTGAATGGAATGGAACTCGATTTCCGAATAATAATCGTGGGGGGTAGTACACAAGGTTAGGAGCAAAAATTTAGGCAGGCCCATTTTTTGGATTTCTTTTCATAATTTGTCCCTATGGATTTATGAAATTGCATTCGCGTCCATTCGGGGTCGTCCGGAAGTGAATCGGAGCTGAAACGAATGGAACTCGGTTTCTGAATAATTCTCGTAGGGGGTAGTACACGAGTTATGGAGCAAAAATTGAGGCGGCCCATTTTTTGGATTTCTTTTTATAATTTATCCCTATGGATTTATGAAATTGCATTCGCGTTCATTCGGGGTCGACCGGAAGTGAATCGAAGCATAAACGAATGGAACTCGGTTTCCGAATAATCCTCGTAGGGGGTAGTACACGAGGTAAGGAGTAAAAATTGAGGCGGCCCATTTTTTGGATTTCTTTTCATAATTTGTCCCTATGTATTTATGAAATTGCATTCGCGTCCATTCGGGGTCGTCCAGAAGTGAATCGGAGCTGAAACGAATGGAACTCGGTTTCGGAATAATCCTCATAGGGGGTAATACACCAGGTATGGAGCAAAAATTGAGGCGGCCCATTTTTTGGATTTCTTTCATAATTCTTCCCTATGGATTTATGAAATTGCATTCGCGTCCATTCAGGGTCGTCCGGAAGTGAATCGGAGCTGAAACGAATGGAACTCGGTGGTATCCGAATAATCCTCGTAGGGGGTAGGTAGTACACGAGGTATGGAGCAAAAATTGAGGCGGCCCATTTTTTGGATTTCTTTTCATAATTTGTCCTTATGGATTTATGAAATTGCATTCGCGTCCATTCCGGCTCCTCCGGAAGTGAATCCGAGCTGAATGGAATGGAACTCGATTTCCGAATAATAATCGTGGGGGGTAGTACACAAGGTTAGGAGCAAAAATTTAGGCGGCCCATTTTTTGGATTTCTTTTCATAATTTGTCCCTATGGATTTATGAAATTGCATTCGCGTCCATTCAGGGGTCGTCCGAAAGTGAATCGGAGCTGAAACGAATGGAACTCGGTTTCTGAATAATTCTCGTAGGGGGTAGTACACGAGTTATGGAGCAAAAATTGAGGCGGCCCATTTTTTGGATTTCTTTTTATAATTTATCCCTATGGATTTATGAAATTGCATTCGCGTTCATTCGGGGTCGACCGGAAGTGAATCGAAGCATAAACGAATGGAACTCGGTTTCCGAATAATCCTCGTAGGGGGTAGTACACGAGGTAAGGAGTAAAAATTGAGGCGGCCCATTTTTGGATTTCTTTTCATAATTTGTCCCTATGTATTTATGAAATTGCATTCGCGTCCATTCGGGGTCGTCCAGAAGTGAATCGGAGCTGAAACGAATGGAACTCGGTTTCTGAATAATCCTCATAGGGGGTAATACACCAGGTATGGAGCAAAAATTGAGGCGGCCCATTTTTTGGATTTCTTTTCATAATTCTTCCCTATGGATTTATGAAATTGCATTCGCGTCCATTCAGGGTCGTCCGGAAGTGAATCGGAGCTGAAACGAATGGAACTCGGTGGTATCCGAATAATCCTCATAGGGGGTAGGTAGTACACAAGGTATGGAGCAAAAATTGAGGCGGCCCATTTTTTGGATTTCTTTTCATAATTTGTCCTTATGGATTTATGAAATTGCATTCGCGTCCATTCGGGCTCCTCCGGAAGTGAATCCGAGCTGAAAGGAATGGAACTCGATTTCTGAATAATAATCGTGGGGGGTAGTACACAAGGTTAGGAGCAAAAATTTAGGCGGCCCATTTTTTGGATTTCTTTTGATAATTTGACCCTATGGATTTATGAAATTGCATTCGCGTCCATTCGAGGTCGTCCGGAAGTGAATCGGAGCTGAAACGATGGAACTCGGTTTTCCATATTTCTCGTAGGGGGTAGTACACGAGGTATGGAACAAAAATTGAGGCGGCCCCTTTTTTGGATTTCTTTTCATAATTTGTCCCTATGGATTTATGAAATTGCAATCGCGTCCATTCGGGGTCGTCCGGAAGTGAATCGGAGCTGAAACGAATGGAACTTCGGTTTCCGAATAATCCTCGTTGGGGGTAGTACACGAGGTATTGAGCAAAAATTGAGGCGGACCATTTTTTTGATTTCTTTTCATAATTCGTGCCTATGGATTTATGAAATTGCATTCGCGTCCATTCGGTGTCGTCCGGAAGTGAATCGGAGCTGAAACGAATGGAACTCGGTGGTATCCGAATAATCCTCGTAGGGGATAGGTAGTACACGAGGTTAGGAGCAAAAATTGAGGCGGCCCATTTTTTGGATTTCTTTTCATAATTCGTCCCTATGGATTTATGAAATTGCATTCGCGTCCATTCGGGCTCCTCCGGAAGTGAATCGGAGCTGAAAGGAATGGAACTCGATTTCCGAATAATCCTCGTGGGGGGGTAATACACAAGGTAAGGAGCAAAAATTTAGGCGGCCCATTTTTTGGATTTCTTTTCATAATTTGTCCCTATGGATTTATGAAATTGCATTCGCGTCCATTCGGGGTCGTCCGGAAGTGAATCGGAGCTGAAACGAATGGAACTCGGTTTCCGAATAATTCTCGTAGGGGGTAGTACACGAGGTATGAAGCAAAAATTGAGGCGGCCCATTTTTTGGATTCTTTTCATAATTCGTCCCTATGGATTTATGAAATTGCATTCGCGTCCATTCGGTGTCGTCCGGAAGTGAATCGGAGGTGAAACGAATGGAACTCGGTGGTATCCGAATAATCCTCGTAGGGGGTAGGTAGTACACGAGGTACGGAGCAAAAATTGAGTCGGCCCATTTTTTTGGATTTCTTTTCATAATTTGTCCCTATGGATTTATAAAATTGCTTCGCGTACAGTCGGGCTCCTCCGGAAGTGAACCGGAGCTGAAAGAATGGAAATCGATTTCCGAATAATAATGTGGGGGTAGTACATAAGGTTAGGAGCAAAATTTAGGCGGCCCCATTTTTTGGATTTCTTTTCATAATTTGTCCCTAGGGATTTATGAAATTGCATTCGCGTCCATTTCGGGGTCGTCCGAGTAAAACGAGCTGAAACGAAGGGAACGTCGGTTTCCGAATAAGTTCTCGTAGAGGGGGTATACCGAGGTATGGAGCAAAAATTGAGGCGTCCCATTTTTTGGATTTCTTTTCATAATTTGTCCCTATGGATTTATGAATTGCATTCGCGTCCATTCGGGGTCGTCCGGAAGTGAATCGGAGCTAAACGAATGGAACTCGGTTTTCGAATAATCCTCGTAGGGGGTAGTACACGAGGTATGGAACAAAAATTGAGGCGGCCGTTTTTTGGATTTCTTTTCATAATTTATCCCTATGGATTTATGAAATTGCATTCGCGCCATTCGGGTCGTCCGGAAGTGAATCAGCTGAAACGAATGGAACTCGGTTTCCGAATAATCCTCGTAGGGGGTAGTACACGAGGTAAGGTAAAAATTGAGGCGGCCCGTTTTTTGGATTTCTTTTCATAATTTGTCCCTATGGATTTATGAAATTGCATTCCGTCCATTCGGGTCGTCCGGAAGTGAATCGAGTTGAAACGAATGGAACTCGGTTTCCGAATAATCCTCGTAGGGTAGTACACGAGGTATGGAGCAAAAATTGAGGCGGCCCTTTTTTGGATTTTTTTTACAATTTATCTCCTATGGATTTATGAAATTGCATTCGCGTCCATTCGAGGTTGTCCGGAAGTGAATCGAAGCATAACGATGGAACTCGGTTTCCGAATAATCCTCGTAGGGGGTAGTACACGAGGTAAGAATAAAATTGAGGCGGCCATTTTTTGGATTTCTTTTCATAATTTGTCCCTATGGATTATGAAAATTGCATTCGCGTCCATTCGGGGTCGTCCAGAAGTCAATCGGAGCTGAAACGAATGGAACTCGGTTTCCGAATAATATGTAGGGGTAATACACCAGGTATGGAGCAAAAATTGAGGCGGCCCATTTTTTGGATTTCTTTTCATAATTCGTCCCTATAGATTTATTAAATTGCATTCCGCGTCCATTCGGGCTCCTCCGAAAGTGAATCGGAGCTGAAACGAATGGAACTCGATTCTGAATAATAATTGTGGGGGGGTACACAAGTTAGGTAGCAAAAATTTAGGCGGCCCATTTTTTGGATTTCTTTTCATAATTTGTCCCTATGGATTTATGAAATTACATTCG